>NW_011476432.1:58235-58726 GCF_000754665.1 Bison bison bison | reverse complement strand
GTTCGTGACATTGTACAGGAGACAGGGATCAAGACCATCCCCATGGAAAAGAAATGCAAAAAAGCAAAATGGCTGTCTTAAGAGGCCTTACAAATAGCTGTGAAAAGAAGAGAAGCGAAAAGCAAAGGAGAAAAGGAAAGATTTAAACATCTGAACGCAGAGTTCCAAAGAATAGCAAGAAGAGATAAGAAAGCCTTCTTCAGTGATCAATGCAAAGAAATAGAGGAAAACAACAGAATGAGAAAGACTAGAGATCTCTTCAAGAAAATCAGAGATACCAAGGGAACATTTCATGCAAAGATGGGCTCGATAAAGGACAGAAATGGTATGGACCTAACAGAAGCAGAAGATATTAAGAAGAGATGGCAAGAATACACAGAAGAACTGTACAAAAAAGATCTTCATGACCCAGATAATCACGATGGTATGATCACTGACCTAGAGCCAGACATCCTGGAATGTGAAGTCAAGTGGGCCTTAGAAAGCATCAC
>NW_011476432.1:57285-57525 GCF_000754665.1 Bison bison bison | reverse complement strand
GAAAATTCTGAAAGAGATGGGAATACCAGACCACCTGATCTGCCTCTTGAGAAATTTGTATGCAGGTCAGGAAGCAACAGTTAGAACTGGACATGGAACAACAGACTGGTTCCAAATAGGAAAAGGAGTACGTCAAAGGTGTATATTGTCACCCTGTTTATTTAACTTATATGCAGAGTTCATCATGAGAAACGCTGGACTGGAAGAAAAACAAGCTGGAATCAGGATAGCCAGGAGAAA
>NW_011476432.1:53865-57185 GCF_000754665.1 Bison bison bison | reverse complement strand
GTCTAGTCAAGGCTATGGTTTTTCCTGTGGTCATGTATGGATGTGAGAGTTGGACTGTGAAGAAGGCTGAGCGCCAAAGAATTGATGCTTTTGAACTGTGGTGTTGGAGAAGACTCTTGAGAGTCCCTTGGACTGCAAGGAGATCCAACCAGTCCATTGTGAAGGAGATCAGCCCTGGGATTTCTTTGGAAGGAATGATGCTAAAGCTGAAACTCCAGTACTTTGGCCACCTCATGTGAAGAGTTGACTCACTGGAAAAGACTCTGATGCTGGGAGGGATTGGGGGCAGGAGGAAAAGGGGACGACAGAGGATGAGACGGCTGGATGGCATCACTGACTCGATGGACGTGAGTCTGAGTGAACTCCGGGAGTTGGTGATGGACAGGAAGGCCTGGCGTGCTGTGGTTCATGGGGTCGCAAAGAGTCAGACACGACTGAGCAACTGATCTGATCTAATCTGATCTGATCTGAAACACTTCATGGGGCCACAAAGAATCGGACACGACTGAGCGACTAAACTGAACTGAAACACTCCAGCTAAGAGTGAAAAGTTTGCCATGAAGTTGTCCCCCTGCCTTTCTGCTGAGCATTCCTGAGTGATCGTCAGGATGTTGGTAGAGTTTGGAAGTGTGCGAGGTGGAGTAGTGCAGCCATGAATATGAGACTTCCAGTTGGCTTGCGATTATACGTTGTATGAGAAGTTGCCGATTCACATGCTCTCCCTGGAGGCACTTGTGAAACCTCTGCGCCTGGTCGTAGTGGAGCTGAGCAGCCACCCCTTCTGTCTTCAGGCTGGAAGCAGAGCTGCTGCTCTTTGCCCCTCTGGGTAGTTTTCTATAGTTGCTTCTGTCCTTTGCTAGTTTTATGGTGTGAAACCCAGTGGAGCATCTGGGTTATTCTCAGGAGTGCCTCTGGGCAGACTGAAGGCCCCTCCAGCTCCATTCTGCACAGCTGTCTTATGCAAATTCCTTCATGCCTTCCCCACTGGGTGGTGAGGCTGGCTTTGTGGGCCAAAGCACCTTGGAGAGAAATGCGGAGGGCCAAGCTGAGGGCCTTCGGAGTGCAAAATCTCAAGTTTGAGTTCTTTGGAGGAAAAGACACACTGGACCACGGCTGCCCTTGACACGGCCTGTCTGCCTCCGCAACACGGGCTGCGCGGGGGCTCACATCACTCCTACTGCCATGGGGCCCCTCAGAGGGTGGGCACTGACCTGTAGTGGTCAGCTGCACACGTGTCTTATTTTCAGGTTTCAGGCTATAAATAGTTTTAACTGTAAGAAAATAATTAAGGTATTCAGCTGGAAGCTAACTCCTTGCTGCCTGCCTCTGTTGAATTATGTGCTTAAATCACAGTTGCTGGCTGAGGGGTGATCTCTAGACCAAGCCTCCTGGGTCCTTGGTTTGTTTGCCTGGTGGTAGGTGACCAGGCTTCCCACCATAGACACTCAGTGAGCCCTGGACTGCACAAGGTTGCCCCGTCCCCGGCCACGTGAACTTCCCACCTGTTGGGCCCTGGGTGGACCTGACCCAGGACGGCTCCTGCATGTCCTTCCAGCTTTTAGATCACAGTGTTGTCGGGGCACAGGTCTCATGTGTAGCTTTGTCTGAGTGACCTGAGGAGATAATCAGAAAGGACATGCTTTCATCCAGCCTCCTCCGGGGGGCCTCCATGTCATCGGCCTGGCAGGCCTTCCCAAGATGGGAAGCCTTTGGCCCAGATGGGAGGGCTTCTGGACTGTGACCTGTGCCAGGTTTGAACAAGTTCAAAGGTCTTTTTCTGGGTCACCCTGAGATGAAGTTCCTATCCTAAATCACCAGCATTGCATGCTTTCCTTTCTCCTTTAATCCAGTGGGAAAAAATAGGTCAAAATGCTATCATTTATACTGAGAATAACTGCGTTTGGTTCCCATAGCCTTTTCGTTAGGCCCACCAGCTCTCTCAGGCAGATCCTCCTGGTGCTGACAAGACACAAGGCTGAAGGCCAGGCTGGGCCTCCCTGTTCCTCTTAGTCACCCTTGTCTTCCTGCTCTTGTTCTGCGCGTCGACAGGGTGCAGCCTCTGCCCCGCGTGACCAGTGGTGGGTGGCGGTTTGCCTGGCCCCACCATGGGTGGCTCTCCTCTGCTTCCCAGGCGCAGGACGGCACTGAGGTGACGGTCAAAGAGGTTCTGGCTGGAGACAGCGTCCACAGCCTCCTCAGCATTCTGGACGTCATCACCGTGAGTATCTCTTCTCCCCCGGTCTGCCCGCACTCACTAGACGGCAGGTCCCTCGGCGCCCCGGCCAGCTCTCCAGTGACAGGAGGGTCACCCTAGTGGGTGGGGGGTGTGCCTGGAGTGGCCTGGGAGCGCCTCTGACTGAGTGTCTGAGGGGAGCTCGGTGTTGGCTTATGGGTTTTGGCGTCTCTTGAATGATCGGTTTTTGGACTGAGGAGCATGTGCGTGGGCTCCACGCGTCACGTGCATATAACGTCACAGGATGAAGGCCACTTCTCCTGCCCTCAGGCCCTAAGGCCCCTTCCCAGGAGAGGCCCTTTCTGGATCTTCTGTGCTCACGTGTGTCCTTCAGTGATTTCTTCAGCTTTTGTGCTGTTCATCAATGCAGTGAATGGTCTTGTGTGGACACTGTTGCCTGTGTTTGAAGGCCAGTCTGTAGGGCAAATCCTTAGGAGACTCACTGGATCCAAGGGACCTGCCTCCCACCACAGAGACTGAACCGCCAGACCTATGAGGGCACCTCACCCGCTGGTGAGCTGTCTCGTAGCTGATGTTCGCTAGTTGTCTCACTGTATCTCACTGTTTGCTGAACCCGAGGTAGGCAAGGTGCAAGCGGGGAAGCTGAAAGAAGATGTTTTGATTTTCTTTTTAGCTGTGTACTGAGGCAACTTGTACTTCGGTTTCTCCAGACCCTGCACAGAGGGGTCTCTGGGGCAGGTCAGCAGAACCGTGGCAGGGGTGCCTCTGTGCGGGCCCAGGAGTCTAGGAGCCTGTGTGATGCTCACCGTGCATGGATCCCTGGCGGGTGTCCTCCAAGCCAGCCCTAAGTTGTTCTGCATGACGAGGGGGACAGGCTCCAAATGGAGACCTCAGGGGTGTCTACTGTGCTCAGCCTGCCCCTGTCAGACCAGTACACTTGCTTCGAGCTGTTTGGGGGCCGGGGGTGGAGATACGCATGGGGCTCCGGGTCTCTGTCTGCCCCCAGGACCTGACCTGCCTTTAGCACATGCTTGGCCAGGGCTGAGAGGGACACCACCCACTCTGAGCAAACCTGCCTGCTTCCTGCCTGGGGGCAGCTCCTGCCTGGAACCTTGTGCTGGGAGAG
>NW_011476432.1:53505-53765 GCF_000754665.1 Bison bison bison | reverse complement strand
TGGCTTGAGTGTCTGAGTCTGTGAGGTGTGCTGTAGGCCTGGGAGGTCTAGACAGGCTATCCGTCATATGGAGGCTCCTGGATAAGAATGAGAGAGGGGCGGGGAGGCTCCTGTCTTACCTCTTGGTCTGCTACTGATCCCGATCCTGTTGTGATTTCGGGGCTGAGCACCCTCTGTGGCAGCTCCGTGGGCTGTGTGCTGAGAGCAGGGCCGGCTGCGGCTGTCTCCCCGCCGCTGCGGGCCCCTCCGGCCGGGCGCCC
>NW_011476432.1:40034-53405 GCF_000754665.1 Bison bison bison | reverse complement strand
CGTCTCGGTGGGCGGTGTGCGGGGAGCGGGCCCGCCTGCGGCTGTCCCCCAGCCGCTGCGGCCCCCTCGGCCCGGGTCCCCGCGGGCTGCTGTCGTGTCCACACAGTGCCCCCGGGGCAGAGAGCCGGGAGGCGGGTGTTTGGAAAAAACAAGTGTGTACTGGGTTAAATGGTCATTTGGAAGGACATCATTTTTGCCTCACCAAATGTGTATTTGTGATTTAAAATTCTTTTTATTTGTTCTTATCAAAATAACCTGAACAAATTCCAGAAATGGTTTTGATGTTTTGGGAAGCGCAGTTGTCTGTCCCACCACCTCCCCCAAGAAAGGCCGCTTCTAGCTCTTTCGGTCTGCTGGCTACAGCTGCGGCTCTTGCTGTTTTATGATTCTCCTGTCTCGATTTTGTTTTGACTTGCCGCTGTAGAAAATGCCCTGCTTGCCTCACCATCCTGCTCCTCTCATCCCACCTTGTCGGCGTCGTTGGCAGCTGAGCCTGTGGAGCCTGGGTTAACAGTTGCCTCACTTTTGGTCGCTTGGTTTTCTGTGCGTGGCATGCACTGCTGTCCTCGTCCAGGGCTCCGTGAGTCGGGCAGCGACCTCCAGGTCCGCAGGCTCTGTCCCCCTGTGAACTTCTGGGCCACTCGGTCCAGCCCCTGCCCCTGCCCCGGGCAGGGCTTCTTCCTTCCTGGGCAGGGCTCCCACCTCCTCTCCTGATCTGCCTGTTCAGGTGAAGCAGATCTTCTGTTGCTTCCTGAGAAGTGTGCAGGGAGGTTGGGTTTTGAAACCTACAGACCTAGAATTGTCTTTATTCTGCACTCCCTTTCTCTTTCTATTGAACTTTTAAGGAGATTTTGTTAACTTTATTTTCCAGATCTCCCATTGAAATTTTAATTTCTGTCATCATTTTTTTTAATAGAAGTCTAGTTGACTTAAGTGTTGTTTTACTTTCACACATACAGCAAACTGATTCAGCAATATGTATATTATGTATATACTTTTTCAGATTCTTTTCCATAATGGTTTATTACAGGGTATTGAATGTACTTTCCTGTGCTATAGAGCAGGTCCTTGTTGGTTACCTATTTTAAATATGCTGTTGTTCAGTTGCTAAGTCACGTCCAACTCTTTGTGACCCCAGGGGCTGCAGCATGCCAGGATCCTCTGCCCTCCGCTATCTCCAGAAATTTGCTCAAATTCATGTCCATTGAGTCAGTGATGCCATCCAACCATCTCATCCTCTGCCTCCCCCTTCTCCTCTTGCCCTCAATCATTCCCAGCATCAGGGTCTTTTCCAGTGAGTTGGCTCTTCACATCAGGTGACCCAAATATTGGAGCTTCAGTTTCAGCATCAGTCCCTCCAATGAATATTCAGGGTTGATTTTCTTTAGGATTGACTGGTTTGATCTCCCTGGAGTCCAAGGGACTCTCAAGAGTCTTCTCCAGCACGACAGTTCAAAAGCATCAATTTTTTGGTGCCCAGCCATCTTTATGGTTTAACTCTCACATCCATACATGACTGCTGGAAAACCATAGCTTTGACTATATGAGCCTTTGTTGACAAAGTGATGTCTCTCTGCTTTTCTTTCAAGGAGCAAGCATCTTTTAATTTCATGGCTGTAGTCACTGTCCACGGTGATTTTGGAGCCCAAGAAAATAAAATCTGCCACTGCTTCCACTTTTTCACCCATCTATTTACCATGAAGTGATGGAACCAAATGCCATGATCTTAGGTTTTTGAGTGTTGAGTTTTAAGCCAGCTTTTTCACTCTCCTCTTTCACTCTCATCAAGAGGCTCTTTAGTATCTCTTCACTTTCTGTTGTTAAGAGTGCTATCATCTGCATATCTGAGGTTATTGATATTTCTCCCAGAAATCCTGAATCCAGCTTTTGGTTCTTGCAGTCCAGCATTTTGAATGATGTACTCTACATATAAGTTAAATAAGCAGGGTGACAATATATAGCCTTGAGATACTCCTGTCCCAATTAGGAACCAGTCCATTGTTCCATATCTGGTTCTAACTGTTGCTTTTTGACCTGCATACAGGTTTCTCAGGGGACAGATACGGTGGTCTGGTATTACCATCTCTCTAAGAATTTCCCACAGTTTGTTGTGATCCACACAGTCGAAGGCTTTAGCATAGTCCGTGAAGCAGAAGTAGATGTTTTTCTGGAACTTTCTTGCTTTCTCCATTTTCCAACGAATGTTGACAATTTAATTTCTGGTTCCTCTGCCTTCAAAACCCAGCTTGAACGTCTAGGAGTTCTCAGTTCATATACTGCTGAAGCCTGGCTTGAAGAATTTTGAGCATAATTTTGTTAGCATGTGAAATGAGCCCAATTGCAAGGTAGTTTGAACATTTTTTGACATTGCCCTTCTTTGGGATTGAAATGAAAACTGACCTTTTCCAGTCCTGTGGTCACTATTGAGTTTTCCAAACTTGCTGGCATATTGAGTGCAGCACTTTCACAGTACCATCTTTTAGAACTTGAAATAGCTCAACTGGAATTCCATCACCTCCACCAGCTTTGTTCATAGTGGTGCTGCCGAAGGCCCACTTGACCTCACACTCTATGATGTCCAGCTCTAGGTGAGTGACCACACCACTGTTTATCTGGGTCATTAAGACTTTTTTTTATATAGTTCTTCTGTGTATTCTTGCCACCTTTTCTTAATCTTTTCTGCTTCTTTTAGGTCTTTACTGTTTCTGTCCTTCATTGTGGCCTTCTTTGCATGAAATGTTCTCTTGGTATCTCTAATTTTCATGAAGAGATCTCTAGTGTTTCCTATTCTATTATTTTCCTCTATTTCTTTGCACTGATCACTGAGGAAGGCTTTCTTATCTCTCCTTGCTGTTCTTTGGAACTCTGCATTCAGACGGGTATATCTTTCCCTTTCTCCCTTGCCTTTCGATTCTTTTCTTAGCTATTTGTATACTCTCCTCAGACAACCACTTTGCCTTCTTGCATTTCTTTTTATTTGGAATGGGTTTGGTCCCTGCCTCCTGTTGAGTTCAGTTCAGTCGCTCAGTTGTGTCTGACTCTTTGTGACCCCATGGACTGCAGCACGCCAGGCCTCCCTGTCTTATTATCACCAACTCCCGGAGCTTGCTCAAACTCATGTCCATTGAGTTGGTGTTGCCATCCACCCATCTCACCCTCTGTCGTCCTCTTCTCCTGCCCTCAATTTTTCTCAGCATCAGGGTCTTTTCAAATGAGTCAGGTCTTTGCATCAGGTGGCCAAAGTATTGGAGTTTCAGCTTCAACGTAAGTCCTTCCAGTGAACACCAGGACTGATCTCCTTTAGGATGGACAATGTCACGAACCTCCCTATGGTTCTTCAGGCACTCTGTCTACCAGATCTAACTCCTTGAATCTATCCGTCACCTCCACTGTACAGTCATAAGGGATTTGATTTAGATCATACCTGAATGGTAGTGATTTTCCCTAAAGAGCTCATGATCTGAGCCACAGTCATCTCTCTGTCTTGTTTTTGCTGACTGACTGTATACACCTTCTCCATCTTCAGCTGCAGAGAATGTAATCAATCTGATTTCAGTATTGCCCATCTGGTGGTGTCCATGTGTAGAGTCATCTCTTAGGTTTTTGGGAAAGGATTTGTTATGACCAGTGTGTTCTCCTGATCAAACTTGTTAACCTTTGCCCTGCTTCATTTTGTACTCCAAGACCAAACTTGCCTGTTATTCCAGGTATCTCTTGACTTCCTACTTTTGCATTCCAGTCCTCTATGACGAAAAGGAAATCTTTTTTTTTTTTTTGGTGTTAGTTCTAGACGGTCTTGTAGGCCTTCATGGAACTGGTCAATTGCAGCTTCTTTGGCTTCAGTGGTTGGGATATACCCAACCACTGAAGTTGGATTTGTATTTGTGGTATTTACAAATACCACAGTTGGATTACTGTGATGTTGAATGGTTTGCTTTGAAAACGAACAATCATTCTGTGGTATTTTAAATATAGTAGTATGTATTTGTTACTCCCAAACTCCTAACCCCTCCGCCTTTTCCCTTTTCCATGTCTGTGCATCTGTTTCTGTTTGTAAATAAGCCCATTGGTGTCATTTTTTTGATTTCACATGTAAGTGATGCCATACGATATTTGTCTTTCCCCCTCTGAGTTCCTTCACTTAGCATGATCTTCTCTAGGTTCATCTGTGTTGCTGCTAATGGCATTGTTTTGCCCTTTCTTATGACTGAGTAATACTCTGTCTGTGTGTGTGTGTGAATACCGCACACTCCACATCTTCTGTAGCCGTTCATCTGCTGATGGACATTTAGGCTTCCCATGTCTTGGCTGCTGTGAACACTGGGGTGTGTATGTCTTTGCTAACCAGAGTTATCTCCAGATCTTTGGCCAAGAGTGGGATTACTGGATCATATGGTAGCTCTATTTTAGTTTTTAAGGAACCTCCATATGGTTCTCCATGGCAGCTGCACACTCGCATCCCCACCGACAGTGTGGGAGCGCCTGCACACTCCCATCCCCACCGACAGTGATACGGTTCCCCATGGCGCCTGCACAGTCGCCTCCCCACCAACAGTGTGGGGCTCCCTTTCTCCTGTCGTCATGTTTTTTATTTCGAGAGCTTTTTTTTCCTCTCAATATTTTTTTTACCGATGAAGTAAGACGAGATTTTCTTTGCTCCCTGTGTCACCACTGGCTTTTCTGAGTTTCTTGACTCTGCTTGTTTGCTTCCCTCTCTCAGATCTGGGCCTGTCGTGTTACCAACAGCCCAGTTATGTGAGAGGGAAATCCACCTCTGACCTGGCTACACAGCCAGTGCGTGTGAACTGTGGAAATGTGTGGTGCTCGTTTATCTTGTACATGGAGTCTTGCACCTTTTGAACACTTTCCTCCAGTCCCACTGCCCCATTGTTTTAATTTTTACAAATGTGTTATGAAATATTTCAGATATATACAAAAGCACAATGCAGGAAGCGGGTGTGTCAGCTGTCAGCAGGTGAGACAGTGATGGCCCTGTAGCTCAGGGTGGCTGTAAGCTCTCAGTACCTTTCCGCTTCTCTCCACCCTTTCCTAGGAGGCAGCTGCTTTTCTGACTTGCCCTGATATTCTACAGAGTGTGGTATAACTGCCGTGACCAGCTCGCCGGCGGGGTCGTACTCTGCACGGTTCTGCAGCGCCCTGGTCTGTGGGGGTTACCATCCCTCCATGGAGACGTGTTGTTCCAGTTCCATTGTCTGCTCGCTACCCTTTGATCTGCTCGTTGTTCGCTGACGAGCTTTTGTGACTATTTCCCATGGTGGCCAGTGCCACAGGAGACATTTGTAGACATGTGTAGGTGTGTGCCACGCCTGTGCACACTCCTGCAGCTGTCTCACCTGTGCTTTTAAGGTTTCTTGGTGAGGTTGAGGGCAGTATTTTCCTAAGTAAACAAGTCCGTTTGAGCTGTTTTTAGTGTCAGCTGTTGAGTTGTCATTTTCTCTTCCCACCCTGCCCTTAAACACACAGACATACTCACAGATACAGACACACACACGCTTTTCTCCCTGATTCTGGAACTGATGAGAGTTGCTGTCTGTTAGGGCTTGTGGGGGTGGGGTTGTGGGGATGTCCGCCCCTGTTTCCCCCGGGGTCTCCTGGCTGCTTGGCTCCCTGGTGAGTGCGAGACATGCCGCCAGCACGGGTCTTGTAGAGCTGGCCTGGAGACGGAGTGAGGTCGCGTCTGAGAGCGACCCTCACCCCTGTCAGCCCACGCGGAGCGCGCCTGCTCCCCACAGAGCAGCCAGTGCTGCGTGCGCATCGAGGGCCGAGCCGTGACCTGGCTTGGCCTCTGCTGCTGCCTCCCGGGGCCTCTGGAGCTGGCCCCAAGGTCCTGTGTTGGACGCCTGGCAGGTGGCTGCTCTGTGTTGCTTAGGGCTCCTGCTTCTTGTGGTGTGGTCGTGGATCTTTTATGGATCAACCTCCTCTCTTTTTCTTATTGTTTTGAACTCAAAACTTTTTGGTTTTTATGGGTTTTTAAAAATTGAATTATAGTTAGTTGATTTACAATGTTGCATTAGTTTTAGCTGTGCAACAAAGTGACCCAGTTATACGTGTGTGTCCCTTTTTCTAGATGCCTTTTCCTCGTAGGTTATTGCAGCCTTTTGAGTATTGCTCCCTGGGCCGCAGAGTAGGACATTGCTTTATCTGTTTTGTACATAGGAGTGTGTCCGTGTTAACCCCAAGCCCCTGCTGTCCCCCTCCCCCATTTCCCCTTCTGCAATCGTAAGTTTGTTTTCTATGTCTATCTGTTTTCTGTGAGTCTTGTTTCTGTTTTGTAAACAAGTTCATTCGTATCATTAAAAAAGAAATCCCACATATGTGTGGGATTCATCCACATGATAAAGTCCGTGATATTTGTCTCTGACTGACTTTACCTAGTAATCCCTGGTCCGTCCATGTTGCTGCAAGGCATTGCTTCACTCCTATTTTGTGGCTGAGCAGATTCCACTGTGGGCTTCCCGGGGGGCTCGGTGGTAAAGAATCAGCCTGCCAAGCAGGAGACACAGGTTCGCTCCCTGGTCTGGGAAAGTCCTCTGGACAAGGAAATGGCAACTCACTCTGGTATTCTTGCCTGGGAAATCCCATGGGCAGAGGAGCCTGGCAGACTGCACTCCTGGGGTTTCAAAGAGCTGGGCATGACCTGGTGACTAGGCAACAACAGCAGTGCCCACTGTGCGTGTGTACCCACAGCCTCATCCACTCGCTTGTTGATGGCCGCTGAGGCTGCGTCTGTGGCCTGACTATTGTGAAGAGTGATGCTGTCAACATTGGGGTGCATGTATCTTTTTGAGTTTTGGCTTCTCTGGATTCGTACAAGGACAGCCTTCTCTGTATAAAGGATCTGAAGCAGGCAGAAAGGACTTCAAGGCAGAAGTGATATAACTAAGCCCAGAACACACCGAGGACCCCTTGAGCCAGAGCCCAGTGTTCCCGACCAGCAGGGCTGTCTGGAGGAAGGGGCATTTTCCATGTTCACTCATGGACAGTCACGTCAGGAGACTGGACATTCACTCGGTTTTATCTTTGTGAGTTCTTGTTTGCAGGGCCTTGCATACGAGTAAAGCAGGGCTGTCCAACAGCAGCAACAGTGAGCCTGACCACACGGGTGTGCTGCTCTCTGTGGCAGTTTATCAGGCTTCTTCATTCTGGCTTCCAAAGAAGAGAGACATTGAGATTTTATTTTTAATAAGAATGAAATAGAATTCCAGTTCTGCTGTGGCAGAATGATGCTACCATAGCCTCTCGCTCCTGCTGATTACAACAGGAACTCTGGGTAGAATGCAAAGCAGGTACCCAGGAAGCTAAAAATAAAAGTGGGGAGATCGCAGGTGGGAATTGAAAACAGGAAAAGCAGCCCAAGAATGGTCAGTTCCCTGGGTTTCCTCTTCTGTCTCAATACTCTGCCTCAGAGCAGCCCAGTCTTGGGCTCTCTCAGTATGGGAGAGAGTGTGCATGGGTCTTGAGAGTCTCAGGGCAGACAGAGAGCAGCATGGCACAGGCCAGGCACGGCCATGAGAACCAGGCTAAGATGCAGCCTCAGCCTCAGCCCAGGTTTCAGACTGAGGGGCGTTGGTGCCAGCGGAGCCAAGCACTTGAGGCATCACCCAAAAATCAGAGATGCTGGCACCCAGCCCCACACAGCAGTGGGATGAGGCAGGAAGTAAGACAGAACTTGTGGTTTGAACCCAGTCAGCTTGCTAAAAATGTCAACATTCCCCAGAAAATTGGAGCCTAACCCTAGATCAGATCAGATCAGATCAGTCGCTCAGTCGTGTCCGACTCTTTGCGACCCCATGAATCGCAGCACGCCAGGCCTCCCTGTCCATCACCAACTCCCAGAGTTCACTGAGACGTCCATTGAGTCAGTGATGCCATCCAGCCATCTCATCCTCTGTCGTCCCCTTCTCCTCCTGCCCCCAATCCCTCCCAGCATCAGAGTCTTTTCCAGTGAGTCAACTGTTCGCATGAGGTGGCCAAAGTACTGGAGTTTCAGCTTTAGCATCATTCCTTCCAAAGAAATCCCAGGGCTGATCTCCTTCAGGATGGACTGGTTGGATCTCCTTGCAGTCCAAGGGACTCTCAAGAGTCTTTTCCAACACCACAGTTCAAAAGCATCAATTCTTTGGCACTCAGCCTTCTTCACAGTCCAACTCTCACATCCATACATGACCACAGGAAAAACCCTAGATACATCAGTAATAATGTTGTCATCAATTAATCATCAATTAAATGGTGATCAGTGTAGATAGAAATACCAATATCCAGCACATGCTGGCTTTATAAAACTACTATAGCTATAAAAACTTAAGTAGATTAAAAAGAAAACAATATGATAGACTATATCATGAAAACTCAAAACCGAAAGGCTGCATTAATGTTAGACAAAGTAGACTTCAGACCACAGAATGTTTCTGGGGTGAGGTATACCACTCACCAAGAAGATAGAGCAACCCCAAATGTGTGTTCTCCTAAGAATGGAATTTCAAAAGTGGAGCAGAAACTTATAGATGTGAAAGGAGAAATGGATCCCTAGTTATAGCTGATGACTTCACTCTTTCAGTAATCAGTAGGATAGGTAGACGGAAAGTCTACAGAGATGTAGAAAATCTAAACAGCACCATCAGCCTCCTTGCTTAATTAAGTGAACATTTATTGAACACTCATCCCAACAATAGCAAGTACATTCCTTTCATGTGGACATGGGGCACCCATAATACATACTGTTAATATATTGAGTCTTAAAGCAAATGGTAGTAAATGTCAGCAAATTTGGAAAACAGTAGTGACCGAAGGACTGGAAAAGGTCAGTTTTCATTCCAATCCCAAAGAAAGGCAACGCCAAAGAATGTTCAAACTACCCTACAATTGTGCTTATTTCACACACTAGGAAGGTAATGCTCAAAATCCTTCGAGCTAGGCTTCAACAGTACATGAATCGAGAACTTCCAGATGTGCAAGCTTTATTTAGAAAAGGCAGAGGAACCAGAGATTAAATTGCCAACATCCGTTGGATCATAGAAAAAGGGAATTCCAGAAAAACATCTCCTTCTCCCTCATTGGCTGTGCTAAAGCTTTGACTGTGTGGATCACAACAAACTGTGGAAAAATTCTTAGATAGGAATACCAGACTACCTTTCCTGCCTTCTGAGAAACCTGTGTGCAGGTCAAAAAGCAACAGTTAGAACCAGACATGGAACAGCAGACTGGTTGCAAATTGGGAAAGGAGTACATCAAGGCTGTATGTTGTTACCCTGCTTATTTAACTTATATGGAGAGTACATCATGTGAAATCCTGGGCTGGATGAATCACAACCTGGAATCAAGATTGCTGGGAGAAGTACTAACAGTGTCAGATATGCAGATGACACCACTCAAATGGCAGAAAGTGAGAAGGAACTAAAGAGCCTCTTGATAAAAGTGAAAGAGGAGAGTGAAAAAGCTGGCTTAAAACTCAGCATTCAAAAAACTAAGATCATGGCATCCAGTCTCACCACATCATGGCAAATAGAAGGGGGAAAATGGAATCAGTGACATATTTTCTTTTCTTGGGCTCCAAAATCACTGTGGATGATGACTGCAGCCATGAAGACATGCAGACACTTGCTCCTTGGAAGAAAAGCTATGACAAATCTAGACAGCGTATTAAAAAGCAGAGACATCACTTTGCCAACAAAGGTCCGTGTAACCAAAACTCTGGTTTTTCCAGTGGTCATGTACCAATCTGGGCTTCCCTGGTAGCTAAGCTGGTAAAGGATCTGTCTGCGATGTAGAAGACCCCTGTTCAATTCCTGGGTCGGAAAGATTCCCTGGAGAAGGGAACAGCTATCCACTCCAGTATTCTGACGTGGAGAATTCCATGGACTGCATAGTCCCTGGGGTCGCAAAGAGCTGGACACGACTGAGCAACTTTCACTTTCATGTACCAATACGGGAATTGGTCCATAAAGAAGGCTGAGTGCCAAAGAACCAATGCATTTGAACTGTGGTACTGGAGAAGACTTTTGAGAGCAAGTGTCTTGGATAGCAAGGAGCTCAAACTAGTCAATCCTAAAGGGAATCAACCTTGAGTATTCATTGGAAGGACTGTTGCTGAAACTGAAGCTCGAATACTTTGGCCACCTGATGCAAAGAGCTGACTCATTGGAAAAGACCCTGATGCTGGGAAAGACTGAGTGTGGGAGGAGAAGGGGCGACAGAGGACGAGGTGGCTGGATGTCATCAGTGGACTTGACTGGCTCAGTGGACTGGAGTGAGCAGACGCCAGGAGGTAGTGAAGGGCGGGGACCAGGCAAGGCTGCCGTCCACGGGGTCGAGAAGTGTCGGAGCTTCAGCATCAGTCCTTCCAGTGAATACTCAGGGTTGATTTCCTTTAAGATTGACTGGTTTGATCTCCTTGCAGTCCGAGGGACTCTCAAGAGTCTTTTACAGTTGGAAAGCATCAGTTCTTCCGTGCTCAGCCTTATGGCCGGAGGACAGGTGCAAATTCCCAGCCAAGATGCAGGCAGAGGCGTCTTCGTCTCTCGGGTAACTGACGTGGGTGGTAACTGACATGGTGGTAGGTGTGAGCGCCCCGCTTACAGGTCAGCCCCCACTCCAACTCCGACTTTAGCTGCGGTTTTGGTAAATAATTCCACAGTATTTAGCAAGGAAAATGAAAGCCTTGTTCACACAAAATCCGGTATGGAAATATTCATATTAGTTTTATCTGTAATTGCCAATACTGGGAACGATCCAAATGTCCTTCACCTGCTGGATGCATAGGGCTTCCCAGGTGGCTCCGTGGGTAAACAATCTGCCTGTAAGGTAAGAGACACAGGCAGTTGTGAGTTTGATTTCCAGTTCAGGAAGATCCCCTGTAGCAGGACATGGCAGTCCACTCCAGTATTCTTGCCTGAGAACCCTGTGGACAGAGAATCTGGCGGGCTACAGTCCATGAGGCTGCAGAGTCAGATGTGACTGAAGCGACTGAGCATGCAAGCATGCATATGCTAGGTGCGTGAGGAAACTGATGCAGCCGTAGAACAGGCTGGTTCTCATCAGCAAACAGCACAGACTCCTGGTATACCAACAGCATGATGACCCTCAAGTGTGTTGTCTCAGTGGAAGGAGCCTGGCCCTGTGTGATTCCGCTTATGTGATACTTTGACAAAGGAAAACATCAGTTCAGAAAAAAGCTAGTGGTTGCCTGGAAGCGGCACTCAGAGGAGAGGTGGTGGCAGGACTCAGAACTGCAAGCCAGAAAGGGCCAAGGTCACTGCCCAGGAATGATAACAGACTGAAAAAGTCAGCTTTGCTGTCGAGCACCCGCCAGTTCCCAAGTGGCGCCCAGTCGGTCCTTGGCCACCTGCAGCTGCGCTGGTGGCCAGGCAGGGCTCCGCAGGCTCGTTGGGTGGGTGATCCTGGCTCCAAGTGGCCTTGCCAGAGGCCTAGGAGAGCGGGGAGCTGAGAGCTGTGATGCTTGAGGCTGCATGAGGTCTAGGGGGACCAGGCTGTGCATCTTGGGGCCGGCCGGCGCGGGCTGACTGGGGCTGTCGTTGCAGGGCCACGCCGCGCCGTACAAAACTGTGTCCGCCCGCGCTGCCGTCCCCTCCACCATCCTCCGGCTCCCGGCTACGGCTTTTCAAGGAGTGTTTGAGAGATACCCTGAAACGCTGGTGAGGGTGGTGCAGGTGAGCCACTTTTCCAGGCAGTCTGTCTGGTGCCCTGGCCGTCTCAGGGAGGGGCCCAGGGTCGAGGCCCTGAGTATCTCATCATCGGTTTACTGAGTCCCGGGGCCACAAGACAGGTCCACAGTAGTGGAAGTGACTTCACTGGCAGGACTGAGTGCTGGCGACATGGGGTTCAGGGTGAGTGTCGGAAGAACTAAGATTTTTTTTTAAAAACTTGTAATACATATTTTGCTGTAAAAATTAATATTGATAGCTTCAATGAGGTCTTCAGATTACCTACCATGTCCCAAAAGAACTCTTGTTATTATTAAATGTCTTGAAGTAATTTTAGAAACTTGCAGAAGCAATGCAGGTTCCTTCTGGCCCGTGCCCACACCTTGCGTGCGGGTTGGGTTGTCTCCACCAGGGGCTCTCCGGCCCGCGAGGTCGGCTCAGCCCTTGGGGAGGCCCATCCCGCTCAGCTGGCCCGTCTCTCTGCAGATCATCATGGTGCGGCTGCAGAGGGTCACCTTTCTGGCTCTGCACAACTACCTGGGCCTGACCACGGAGCTCTTCAATCCCGTGAGTGTGCCGGCACCCACCACGGGTCCGCGGGACAGCCGCTTCTGCCTCAAGGGGCGGGCCAGCACGCAGGCCGGGGTGAGGTCTCCTGGGGCCCAGTGCTGAGCCTGTCCCGCCCGTTGGGTCTTGGGGGCTTCCTGGGGATGCACTGCCTGTCTGTGGGCCCCATGCCCACACGGTTGCCCTCCAGGAGGGCCTGTGGTTTGGCCGAACTCCGCTTCTCTGCTCCCCCTGCTCTGTGCACGTGGCTGCCCTTCCAGCTCCTCACCCGACCTGCACCTAGACGACCCCCACCAGCGGAGTTGTGCCCCCTGCCTGCCCCTTGCCCTGGGCCCCTCCTGAGGGCCCCTGGGGCAGCGTGCCCTGCCCTCGACCCTGCCTCAGTTGAGGCCAATGGATTGAGCTGATGGCTTTGGGGTGGGAGAAGCTGCTTCGCCCCCTCAGTTCTGGTGAGCGGTAAGCATGACGTGGGGGCCAGGGGGTCCCAGAGCCTCGTGAGCCACACTCCGGCGGGCCCGTGGGCCTGCAGGCTGAGCGGGTGTTCACTTGGCCTCCACACCGCACTTGGGAACGCTCCCGGTTCTCACATCTCCCTTTGCTGATACGTCAGGGCGTATCCTATGTTTCCCGCGTTATTTCTCATCTTAATGAAGCGTATTAAGGTTCTGACAGTTTTGACACTGTTTAAACATGATGGAGTTGGCAGGACAACAGCAAGCTGGGCCTTTCTTGCCTTAAACCCTCCTCTTTCTGCGTCGCCGGTGCCCTGGTTGGTTACTGCCTCCCTTCCAGTTGCCGAAGCCTGGTGTCTCCCCGCTCACAGGAGGCTGCCCCGGGAGCGCTCCTGAGGCAGCCCTGCCTTTCCCCATCTCAGGAGAGCCAGGCCATCCCGCTCGTGTCTGTGGCCAGCGTGGCTGCCGGGAAGGCCAAGAAGCCGACGAGCTGCAATCCGGAGGAGAGGCCACCTCGGCCCCAGGAGCCCTGCGGCCCAGGTCCTGCCCGCCCCGGGGCCAGCCTCCTGCCCTCGGGTCACCACCTGTCCCCCCCAACACACATCCTGCCCCCCCACTCCTCCTAGGAGGAAACCAGCGGGCCCCCAGCTGTGCCCTCTGAGCGCTCAGGG
>NW_011476432.1:39678-39934 GCF_000754665.1 Bison bison bison | reverse complement strand
AGGAAACTGTTGGCTGGCCTTGTCCCCTGGGAGGCCCCTCTGGGATGATGGTGCCGTACAGGCGCACTGACTGCTCTGGGCCCTACCCGTTTATGAATGAGGAGCGGGGGCTGGGGGGGCAGACTGGCCAGGCTCTTCGGGGGTGCTCAGAGCTGGGCGGCAGACCTGGGAGGGCAGCCGGGGCTGGCGCTCACTTGCCACTTGCCTGAGCAGGTGGGCACGGGTGATGGGCCAGACAGGTGCGGGGGCAGGGGGC
>NW_011476432.1:33376-39578 GCF_000754665.1 Bison bison bison | reverse complement strand
GTGTGGTCTGTGCGCTCTGGGAACAGAGACCCTGCCTCATGCTGGCTCCTCCCAGCAGATCGTGGGGGCAGCCGCGCCACAGTCTGTGGGCCTCTGCCCAAGAGGAGCCACTCCGTCCTGCTACCTTCTGTCCACGAAGAGGTGGCGGCCGAGCTCAGCCAGGCCCAGGCTGGCATCCAGGCCTCTTCGGCTCCCGCAGGTAAAGGACCCTCTGACCCACCCAGACGGCCAGCGTGCTCTGGGTCCAGGGGCCCCTGCACCTGCGTCCTGGCCTCCGTGGGAAGCCTCAGTGGCCCTGCATCCCTCCCTCAGCCTCGTGTCCAGGGTGTTTCCCTGGCTGGGCCCTGCACAGCCCTGCTGTAATCGCTGACTGCTGCCCTCCCTTTGCCCCTGAGCTGGGCTGTGCTAGCAGGCTGCTGCCTCCACTGTCTCCTTGGTGCCCCAGCCATCGCTCAGCTTCCCTCCCCACGAGGTGCCCGCACCAGCCCTCTCTGCTGTCTGCTTTGTCTTCTTGTCGGGTCTCGGTTGCAGAGAGGGTTCATTGCGACCTCTGGTGAGCAGTGAGCTCTCTCCCCTCTCCCGGGCACCTCCCTGCTGGGGACCTCACTGCGACCTCAGCTGGCCGATGAGGCCTGCAGCGCGTGATTGCCCTCCGTGTGTCCCGGCCGTGGGACGCTGATGGTGCCCCCGAGGATGGCTCTGTCCTGTCTTCCCTTGTGTGTCCTGGGTTGCTGGCAGCTTTACTCGCCTCCTGGTGTGTTGGAGAGCTGTTTGGGTTCCTCTTTAAGAACTGTCTGTTTATACTCTTTGCCCATTTTCTGCGGGTTTCCTGAATTTGTTTTGTTGGTTTGCATACATTTTTCGTATGCTCCAGATAGAGATCTCCCATCAGTTTTAACGTCCACATGCCTTCTCCCGGCCTCTGTTTTTGGGACAGAGACCCTCGGTGTCCGTATCTGGAAACCAGCTGTTGCCCTGTGGCTGTGTTCTGGGCCTCACTTGCTTCTCCTTCTTATTGGATATAAACACACTCTTCTGGATTCTTGTCTGGTGGCTTTTCAGTTTCACTTCCCATGTGGAAGTCTTTCTTTCCTCATGGTTCCCTCTTACGTTATATTCAGGGTAGGAAATTTAGCTTTTTTTACCCAGCCCCATTCACAAAACAATCTTTCACTTTTCTGATGCGTTTTCCTAGGGCTATCTTCATTCGGTATCACCCTTCCTTTCTGTATCTACATAGAATTTTTTTTGGTCAACTGTCTTGAGGTAAAATTAACTTATCATAAAATTCACCCTTTTAATTATTTATTTTGGCCACGCCACATGGCTTGCAGGATCTTAGTTCCGAACCAGGGGGTCTGAACCTGTACCCTCTGCAGTGGAAGCGTGGAGTCCTAACCACTGGAATCCCTTTTAAAGTATACAGTTTTAGTGGTTTTCAGTATTTTCACAAAGTTGAACATCAGCCTCCACTACCTAATTCCAACACATTTTCGTCACCTGGTAGAGAAACCCCCCACCCGTCAGCCATCACTTCCCGGCTCCTGGCTGCTCGCTACCCACCTGCTTTTGTCTGGGGATATGCTTGTCCTGGATGCTTCATTACTTGGAGCTACTGTTGAGGAATCTCTACGTTCTGTTTGTGTATTTATCTGTTTCTTCACAATTAGCAAATTATTCTTTATTTTCATAAACTGTTTATGGTTGTATAAAGTGCATACAGAATGTGCAAGCCCTCGGGGACTCTGGATGAATTTGCTTAAACTGAGCTCCCCTGTGAGGCCAGCAGCCAGAAGGGACCCCGGCTGGGGACCCCGCAGTTCCTTTCAGCAAAGTGCAGTTGTCATCCTGTGCCCTCGCATTCCCCTGACCTCTGAACCCTGAGACTGGCTTTGAGTCTGGCTTCTGCTCAGCCTGGTGTTTGTGGCCTCAAAGTGCCATGTGGCAACACACCATTCTCAGTGTGAAGCGTTGTCTCACTGTGAACACACACGGTACCCGTGTGTCCATGGGACATGTGTTATCTGTTTGTTTGGAACTGCCAAGTGACGAGGGCAGGTGTGCTGTGTTTAGCTTGGGAGGCGCTGCTGGGGGTTCCTAGTGCTCGCCTGTGACACAAGACAAAGACACCTCACCAGTGTCACAACACTGTCTGGTTGCTCCAGTCTGCACGGTCCAGGACGTGGCCACCTGCCACATGTGGTTGTTTGTATTTAAATTCCAGCAGTTTGGTTCTCAGCCCCACTCAGGTGCTCATTGGCCTCGTTTGCCGGAGAGTCAGCACACAGGCCACGCCGCTGGGGACCGTGCAGCTCAGAGGCCCCCGCGCTCCCAGGAAGCCTTCCTCTCTCACTCGGCGCCTGTGCGCGGCAGCCAGGCCTTGCTGTGGCTGCCGCCCCATCTTCCTGACGACCTGTGAATCTGAGGGTCTTCCATCTCCTTGGGGATAGGGTTTTTATTGCCTTTTGGCCTTTTTCACTTAGTTTGCCTTTCATTTTCCTACTGATTTGTAAGAGTTCTTTAGCTGTTCTCTGTATGAGCTCTTTGCTGCATGTATGTATTAAAAATATTTTCTGCTCACTTTTCACTCTCTTAATAGTGTTTTTTGATGAATAGAAATCTTTTAAGAATCCCATTGATCAAATTTTTTCTTTTGTGGTTAATATATTTTGTGTCCTGTCTAGGAAATCTGCCTGTAAGATTTGACATTTTATCTTTCATGTGAAAGTGAAAGTCGCTCGTGTCCAACTCTTTGCGACCCCATGGGATTCTCCAGGCCACAATACTGGAGTGGGTAGCCTTTCCCTTCTCCTGGGGAATCTTCCCAACCCTGGGATCAAACCCAGGTCTCCCACATTGCAGGTGGATTCTTTACCAGCTGAGCCACAAGGAAAGCCTTTTGAATACTGGAGTGGGTAGCCTATCCCTTCTCCAGCCAGTCTTCCCAACCCAGGAATCAAACCGGGGTCTCCTGCATTGCAGGCGGATTCTTTACCAACTGAGCTATGAGGGAAGCCTTTATCTTTCATACTCACCTAGAATTGAATCCTTTGTCTGAAGTGGGTAGGGTTGGGATATATTTCTTCTATGTGTTATCCATTTGCTCCACCATATAAAAAACATGCTTAGTGATTTTTTTTTTCAGATAAAATAAATAACAGATAACTAAAAATAATAGCAATCCATATATAACAAAACCTGAGTGTGAAGTATCCAGTTCCATGAATATATCTAGTTAACATCCACATAGGGACAGACTTACCTTTCCTGTGGTCTGTACAGATAATGCTCTCTTAGAGGACATGATTCTGGCAAAAATCTGAGATATACTCAGTCATCCCTTGGCTTCCATAGGGGATTGGTTAAAGAACCTGCAGTGGGTGCCAGGCCCAAGTCCCTCGTTTGAAGGGTGCAGTGCAGTCAGATGGCCTCAGGTAGGCCCTCAGGCTCCACATCCACAGACTTAACCAACTGCAGATCCAATTCCATAAACTGGCAAGCTATACTCAACATTTTAAAGTTTTATAGATTGTATGAGCAGAACAGCAGGTCAGTGTGGAAATGTATGACTTTTCATATATGCCTGTGTTCATCACGGGGAGCGTGGTTGGGTTTTAGTTTTCAAATAGATACTGGTATCATAATGCTTTGACTTATTAATAATAAATAATAGTACAGCATATTGGTATGTATATAATGTTATTATAGTAAAATACTATGAGTGCACAGTTTCTTAGGATGGACAAAAGTAGTTATTAACTGCTGTGTTTGTTTTAAACATTTCAGAACCTTATTAATATAAGAAAATCTCTGTACAGATTTAAATATTTTCCTATGAAACATAATATTTAAAAAATTAGTGGATATTGGTCTTTGTAGGGGGCTTCCCTGGTGGCTCAGATGGTAAAGAATCTGCCTGCAATGCAGGAGACTCGGGTTCGATCCCTGGCTCAGGAAGATTCCCTGGAGAAGGGAATAGCTGGTTCCTGTTAATAATCCATTTTTTACTTTTTCATACAAGTGCAAACTGCATTCATTTGCCCCGTGAAGGGTGGTACTGAGGCAAAGTTGCTCTCAAACTGTAGGCAGACCCGCAGCTGCTCCTTCCCGCCTCCCGGGTCCCCCGCCCAGTGGGAGCGGACCGCCGTGCTCCTCCCGCTCTGCCTGGGGCTGGGCCTGGCCGTCCTTCGCGTGCCGTGCGGTTGTGACCGCAGCTTTCTGCGAGGGCCTGAGGCTGCTCTTTCTCTAGCGTCACCTACGGGTCTGTGCACTCAGCCAGCCCTGCCCTGGGTGGGTGCCCAGGACCCGGTGTGTACAGGGCACCAGCGTGGCATCCTGAGTCTCCCCTCCATTTGCAGGGGCCACAGCAGGTGCCGCCTCAGATCTGAGGGTGGTGTGTGACCGAGCCCGGGTCCTGCCGCACACAGAGGAGCACCCCGGGGGCGCTGTGGCCAGCAAGGTAGGCAGCTCCCCGCCCCGCCCCCTGCGCTGGAGCTCCCTGCTGGCCCGTTTTGGGTCAGGTCCCAGGCTGGCCGGCCACCCGCACCCTTCTGATCACGCTGCCTGTGTTCTTCTCCAGCCCAAGAAGAGTGTGGTTGTTGCAGAGACCCCATCGGCTGTCCTCCCCAACTCGGACGGTACCTTGGACGAGTCTGTCACCAGCAAGAAGACAGACTCCATCCTCAGAGCCGCCACACAGGACCTGCTCACCCTGATGAAGCTGGATGTGCGTGACCCCGCTGCCTCCTCTGGTTGGGGTTGGTGGGGGGGCGTCTGCCTGTTCTGGAGACCCTGTCCTCAGAAGTCCCGCTTCTTCAGTCAGCTGTTCCAGGGTAGGAGTGGCCATGGCTACCCCTTCCCCCTGGCAGGGCTCAGGACGGCGTCCTGATGGTCCTGATGCTGGTGTTCCACAGACCCCCTCCCAGGGCAGTCTGGGGTCCTTGCCCTCCGGGTGCTCACAAGGAACAGGGCACCACTCACGATGCTAACAAAGGGTTAAAAACGTGCGTTCATCACTTACATGTTTTTTATTTATCTTTTCCCTTCACATAAAGAGCTGTGCATGCCTTCTAAACAGAAAAGCATGAAACCACCTTGTCCCAGACTAGACTGTTAGTGCTCCCCGGGGGACGGCTGCCCAGCGCCCACATGTGTGCTGGGTAAGAGGGACGCGTCCTGTGTGTCTTCCGAGTCTGCGCCCACGCTGCTGCCTGGGCCAGAGACTCCGTCCACGCCAGTGCTGAGCTCAGTCACACATGGTCTGTGTCCTGTCCAAGCTAGTGGATGAGGGCTCTGTGCCAGCAGTCAGAATTCGGGGGCTTTTCCATTTTAGATAAAAGTGGGGATGTGGGCTTGGCTTTTAGCGTTAATTCGATCTCCTTGGTTGCTAGTGGGACTGAGTCTCTCACATCTTACTGTCTTTGCCTCTGGTGGGGGAGGCATGTGGAGCCTTCTGCCCATTTCTCTGTCATTTACTTTTAGGCTTCTGGGGTTTCTTTCCAGTTTCTGAACTAGAGTCCTGTGCTGCGTAGGTCTCGCACATGGTCGTCTCCTCTGGGATTTGCCTTTTTTTGCCTTCTGAATGGTCTTTTTGGTGGATGGAAGTTTGTAACCATAATGCAGTCAGCATCACTTTTTTCTCTTACGGTTAGTGCTTTTTGTGCCTAAGAAACATTTCCTTACTTGGGGTTCATAAATATTTTTATATATTGTTGTCAAAAAGCTTTACTGCTGCACCTTTCTTAGGTTTTAAAGCAGATGGGATTAATTTTTGTGCGGGATGCAGGGGAGGACTGGATTGATGTATTTTTGCTCACGACTGCCTGGCTGGCTGAGAATCATGCTCTGTCTCCAGTGTCTCTGTTGGGATCTGGCCTGACTCCTCTGTGGTTTGTCTCTTACTTCTGGTGCCGCACAGGGCAGCGCAGCTCTGCAGCCGGACTGCCCTCCTTGAGCCTCAGAAAACAGGGATGGACGGGGCCTCCCACAGCCCTCAGCTCACGGGGCCTCCTTTCCTGGCCCCCCTGGGCGGGAACTGGGGGATTCCACCAAGGTTTTGCCGCCTGCACCCGCGCACAGCACAGCCCCCTGAGTGGGGCAGCTTTCGGGCCAGCGTTGGGCACACGGGCGCCTCCGCTGGCTGGTTCAGATGCTGACGCTGGGCAGCTTTCGGGCCAGCGTTGGGCACACGGGCGCCTCCGCT
>NW_011476432.1:29996-33276 GCF_000754665.1 Bison bison bison | reverse complement strand
GGGCCCCTCCGCGGGCTGGTTCAGATGCTGACGCGTGCCAGTTCTCGGGCGCGGGGAGCTACCTTGCGTGCAGAGGGAGGCTGCGGCTGGTGCGCGACTCCTTCCTCCTGTGGGACTCAGCCTCCTGAGGGACAGCTCACGGCTCCTGGGCTGGGTCCCTGGTGGCAAGTCAGCGGCAGCACTCTGCCTCTGGCCCGAGCGTCTGCGGAGGAGAGCGTGCTCGTCTTCTCCCTGTTGCTGCCAAGACAGGCTCTCTGGGATCAGGCGGTGTCGCTTTGACAGCACTGAGCACGGGTTTCTTGTTACTCATTGTGCCCGAGACTCTGTGGGCCTCTTCAGTCTGTCTCTCAGTCATTGTTGACCAATTGTCAGCATTCTCTCTCCAAGAATTGCCTCTGTCCATTTCCTCTCTTCTCCCTCAGAGACTCAAATGAATGTATGTTCTCATTTATCCATTATGAATCTTACCCTTTCTTCTGCCACTGCTGCTGCTAAGTCGCTTCAGTCGTGTCCGACTCTGTGCGATCCCATAGACAGCAGCCCACCAGGCTCCTCCGTCCCTGGGATTCTCCAGACAAGAATATTGGAGTGGGTTCCATTTCCTTCTCCAATGCGTGAAAGTGAAAAGTGAAAGTGAAGTCGCTCAGTCATGTCTGACTCCTAGCGACCCCATAGACTGCAGCCCACCAGGCTCCACTGTCCATGGGATTTTCCAGGCTAGAGTACTGGAGTGGGGTGCCATTGCCTTTTCCGCTTTCTTCTGCATTTTCCTTATAAAAGTCTTTGAAAGAAATAGAAATGTTGATGTTTTTATTTAAGTTCACTAATTCTTCTGACGGAAGCAGGTCTGCTGGTAAAGCTGGGATTGAATTCTTGCGTCTGGCTCTCCATTGCCATGCTGGCAGCCGCTTCTTGGCTCTGCTGCCTCGAGCCCAGCTGCCGTGTGCTTCAGCCGCGTGCGTGCGTGCTGCTGTGGAGGCCCTCCCTTGGAGTCGCTCTGCCTCCTGTGTCCCCTCTGGCCCTGGCTTGTGGGGTCTCACCTCTGACTGGACCTGGGTTTCCTTGGCAACTGTGCTATACATGGTGTTTATTTGTAGAAATTATATGAGACCAAAGGTGACATTGTTTCCTTCAGAAAGGCATTCTCTTTACTTTTGCCAGAAGTCTTGGCCAACCGGATGCCCCAAAGCTGGACTTCAGAATTCCTCAGTTATGCTTAAAATTTTATTTATCTAATCCATCAATAACATTTTCAGATTATTTTAGTTGATATTTTCTCAGTCTCATTTTAATAATTTTAAACAAACTTATTTGTATTATTTTATTTTTCATATTCAATAATTGGTACATCCAGAATTTATTTTTTATGTTCTTATTCATTATATAAAGCTTTAGACATGTAAAAAGATAGTGGAAATAACCTTATGCACCCCCAGGTATCTGTCACCCAACCGGTAATCCTCTGCTCACAGCTGGTCTTTTTACTACTTTGCTCCTAACCCCTCCTCCAGTTGTCTTCTGCCTGGAAAATTTCAGACACTGTATCGTTCCACATCATCCCTCTCTAAAGGTTAAGGACCCTGTTTCAAAACAGAGCCATAATATCATTCTCACAATTCAAGTGTTGAAAAGGCCTCAAAACATAATCCACTCAACCAGTTTTCATGTTTCCTCAACTATCATCATGAAATGTTTTTTTTCCACTATCAAAATTTTTTTAAAGCAGATTTTATTTTTTAGAGAAGAGCAGTTGTAGGTTTACAACAAAATGAAGCAGGTGCAGAGGTTTCCCATGTCCCTGCTGCCCCCCGGAGAGCACGCACCCCCTCCTCTGTAGTCACACTCGTCACAGTTGGGGCACCTGCCTGGAGACGTCATCCCCCAGAGCCCACAGCTCCCCGTGGGGCTCGCTGCGGCCGTGCCGTCTGTGGGCTTGGACAGGGTGGGCTGACACATGCCCACTGTTGCTGTTTCACGCGGAGCGGTGTTGCTGCCCCAAGGTCCCCCGTGCTTTCCTGCTCACCCCTCCCCAGCCTCCAGCAAGCCCTGACCTTTTACTGGTGCCGTAGTCCCGCCTTTTCCAGAACGCCGTGGAGCTGGAGTCATACGATGCACAGAGCATGCAGAGTAGGCCACCTTTTCAGACAGGCTTCTCTGACTTAGCGGTTTGCGTCCAAGTTTCTTCCATGTCTTTTCATACCTCGATGGTTCATGTCTTTTTTTGTGCTTAATAATATTCCACTGTCTGGAGGGGCCAGAGGTTATTTGTCCATTCATCAACTGGAGAACATCTTGCTTCCTTCTAACTTTAGGCAATTACGAATAAAGCTGCGCTATGCGCCTGTGTAGACCTAAGTTTTAAACTCATTTGGGTAAATACTAAGGGGATGTGGTGGCAGGATCATATGGTAAGAGTGTATCAAACGCTTATTTTGTAAGAAACTGCCGCAGCACCTTCCAGACTGGCTGTGCCGTCCCCACGTCCCCGCCAGCAGTGAACGAGCGCCCCATCCGTCCCCGTCCTCGCCGGCTCTCGGTGTCGCAGACCTTGGCCGAGTCTGGTAACCGTGTAGCGATATCTCACTGTTGTCGTTCGCATCTCTCTGATGACACGATGGGGAGAATCTTTCCACGTGCTCACTTGCCATTTGTGATTCTTCTTTGGTGAGAGGTCTGTTAAGGTCTTTGGCCCCTTTTTAAAAAAACATAGTGTTTTCTTATTGTTGAGTTTTAAGTATTCTTTATATTTTTACATAAAAGTCCTTTATCAGCTGTGTCTTTTGCAAGTGTTTTCTCCCAGTCTCTGGTTTGTCTTTTCCTTCTCTTGACAGTGTCTTTCACCAAGCAGAAGCTTTTAATTTTAATAAAGTCCATCTTATGAATTCTTTCTTTCATGGATCGTGGCTTTGGTGTCACATATGTGTTGCCCATCACACAATCCCAGGTCATTTAGATTTTCTCCTTTGGTCATCTTTTTAGCATTTTTATAGCTTTACATTTTATATTTAGGTCTGTGATCCATTTTGAGTTAATTTTTTTTAAAGAGTAAAAGGTCTGTGTCTGGATTAATTTTTTGCACATGGATGTCCAGTTGTCCCAGTACCATCTGTTAACAAGGCTTTCTTTTCTCCATTTAACTACTGCCTTTGTTCCTGCATCAAAGACCACTTGACTGCACTTACTGGGGGTCTATTTTGCAGTTCTGTGTTTTGTTGCATTGACCTCTTTGTCAGTATTTCTCCAGTGCACCCCCCCCCCCCCCCCTTCCCCCCCCCCCTTT
>NW_011476432.1:17087-29736 GCF_000754665.1 Bison bison bison | reverse complement strand
TGACAGAGGATGAGATGGTTGGATGGCATCACGGACTCAATGGACATGAGTTTGAGCAAGCTCTGGGAGATAGTGAAGAACAGGGAAGCCTGGCATGCTGCAGTCCATGGGGTCTCAGAGTCGGACACGACTCAGCAGCTGAACGACAACAACAGAATAACTGGCAGTGGTCGTGACTGAGATGCACTGATCCGTAGGTCCAGTCGGAAGAGCTGACATCATGACAATATTGAGTCTTCTTTTCCATAAACATAAAATAGTTTTCTTCATAGAGATCTTGTACATATTTTGTTAGATTTATACTTAACTATTTCATTTTGAGGCGTGCTAATATAAATGTTATTGTGTTTTTAATCTCAAATCCCACTTATCCATTGCTAGTATTTAGGGAAACAATTGACTTTTGTGTGTTAACTTTGCATCCTATAACCTTGCTAAAATTGCTTATTAGTTATAAGAATTTTTTGTTGTTGTTGATTCTTCTTAAAATTTTTTCCTGTAGACAATCACGTTATCCATGAGCAAAAACAGTTTTATGTCTTCCTTACTAGTCCTTATGCCTTTTATTTCCTTTTCTTGTGTTACAAGAAATGTTGTATAATGTTGAAAAGGAAAGATGAGAGAGGACATCCTTGCCTTATACCTGATTTTAGTGGGAAGGCTTTGCTTTTCTCACCAGTGAGTATGATGTTAGCTGTAGTTTTTTTGGTAGATATTCTTTATCAGGTTGAGGAAATTCTCCTCCGTTATAGTTTACTTGTCATGAATGCGCATTGCGTGTGTGCTTGCTCAGTCGCTTCAGTCGTGTCTGGCCGTGTGCGACCCTATGGACTGTAACCTGCCAGGCTCCTCTGTCCGGGGGGTTCTCCAGGCAAGAATGCTGAAGTGGGTTGCCGTGCTCTCCTCCAGGGGCTCTTCCCGATGCAGAGGTTGCACCCGAGTGTCTCTCGTCTCCTGCACCGGCGGGGCGTTCTTCACGCCTGCTGCCACCGTTCTGTCAGATGCTTCTCCTGCGTTTATTGGTCGGATCGTGCGACTCTCCTCCTTTAGCCTGTTGGTGTGGACGTTGGACCGGCCTTGTGCACCTGGGATAAATCCTGCTTGCTTGTTGTGTATAATCCTTTCGGTATGTCGTTAGATTCAATGTGCTAAATGCTTTGCTGAGGATTTTTTGAATCTGTGTTCACGAGATATATTGATCTGTGGTTTTCTTTTCTTGGAATGTCTTTGGTGTTTGTGTGAGGAAAATGCTGGCCTCATAGAGTAAGTTAAGTGGTATCCCTTCTGCTGCTGTTTTCTGACAGAGTTTGCAGAGAACTGGTACACTTTCTCCCTTGAATGTTTGGTAGAAGCTGCCAGTGGTCCTTCTGGGCCTGGTGCTTTCTGGTTTTGAGGGTTATTAATTGTTGACTTAATTCCCTAATAAATACAGGCCTATTCAGGTGGTCTCTCTCTTCTTGTGTGAATTTTGGCAGATTGTGTCTTTCAGAGAATTGGCTGATTTAATCTAGGTGGTCAACTTTGTGGGCATAGAGCTGCTATAGTATTCCTTGACTATCCTTTTAATTTCCATGGCATCTGTGGTGATGGCACCTCTTTTGGTTATGATGTTAATAATTTGTTACCAATCTCTTTTTTTCTTGCTTAGCTGAGACAGAGGTTTGTCCATTTTTTTTGGTCGCACCACTTGGCATGTGGGATCTTAGTTCCCCAGCCAGGGGTCAAACCCACACTGCCTGCATTGCAAGTGCAGAGGCCTAGTCACTACAAGTTTGAGGCTTATCAGTTTTATTGATCTTTTCAAAGAACTAGCTTTCAGTTTTGCTGATCTTTCTCTATTGATTTCCTGTTTGCAGTTTCATTGATTTCTGCTCTCATTTTTATTATTTCTTTTTTCCTACTTACTTTGGATTTAATTTGCTTTTCTTTCTTTAGTTTCCTAAGGCGGAAGCTTATATTACTGAGTTCAACTACACTCTTACAGACTCTCTGTCTGCTGGGTCTGTCTGTCTCTGAGAGAAGGGTGTTGGCGTTCCCAGCTGTGTAGTGGATCCAGCTGCTTTTCCTCACAGTTCTGTCAGCTTTCGTCTCGTGTGCTTTGATGGTCTGTGATTAAGCATTCGTGCATTATGTGTTGGATTGTTACACAATGGAGAGAGCGGCAGACTTTGTTTTCTTGGGCTCCAAAATCACTGCAGATGGTGACTGCTGCCATGAAATTATAAGATGCCTGCTCCTTGGAAGAAAACCTATGACAAACCTAGACAGCATATTAAAAAGCAGAGACATTACTTTGTCAACAGACGTCCACGTAGTCAAAGCTATGGTTTTTCCAGTGGTCATGTATGGATGTGAGAGGTGGACCATAAAGAAGACTGAGTGCTGAAGGATTGATGCTTTTGAACTGTGGTGTTAGAGGAGACTTGAGAGTCCCGTGGACTGCAAGGAGATCAAACCAGCCAATCCTAAAGGAAATAAGTCCTGAATATTCATTGGAAGGACTGATGCTGAAGCTGAAGCTCCAATACTTGGGCCACCTGATGTGAAGAGCTGACTCATTAGAAAAGACCCTTATGCTGAGAAAGACTGAAGGCAGGAGGAGAAGGGGACAACAGAGGATGGGATGGTTGGATGGCATCACTGACTCAATGGACATGAGTTTGAGCAAAATCTGGGAGAGAGTGAAGGACAGGGAAGCCTGGCGTGCTGCAGTCCATGGGGTCAGAAAGAGTTGGACATGACTGAGTGACTGAACAACAACAACAACATTGGATTATTATGTCTTCTTGGAGAATTGACTCCTTTATCATTATATGCATATCATACCCTTCTTTATCCCCCAGAATATTCCTTTCTGAAGTCTGAATGTTCCTGTCTGAAGTTCCTGTGGCTCCTCCTGCTTTCCTTTGACCAGTGTTGGTATGATGGGCTTTCCCTGCCCATCTGCTTTTTCTGTTTTGAATCTATTTACGTGTTTGGCTGTGTCAGGTCTTGGTTGTGGCAAGGCCATCGATCTTTGTTGTGGCTCTTGGCGTCTGTGGTTGCGGCCTGTGGGATCTAGTCCCCTTACCAGGGGATGGAGCCGAGCCCCCTGCACTGGGAGCAGAGTCTTAGCCACTGGTCCACCAGATAACTGTCCCCCATCCATTTCAGTCCAGTTCAGTCGCTCAGTCGTGTCCGACTCTTTGTAGCCCCATCGACTGCAACACGACAGGCCTCCCTGTCCATCTCCAACACCTGGAGTTCACTCAAACTCATGTCCATTGAGTCAGAGATGCCATCCAACCATCCCATCCTCTGTCATCCCCTTCTCCTCCTGCCCTCAGTCTTTCCCAGCATTAGGGCCTTTTCCAGTGAGTCAGCTCTTTGCATCAGGTGGCCAAAGTATTGGAGTTTCAGCTTCAACATCAGTCCTTCCAATGAACACTCAGGACTGATTTCCATTAGCGTGGACTGGTTGGATCTCCTTGCAGTCCAAGGGACTCTCAAGAATCTTCTCCAACACCACAGTTCAAAGACATCAGTTCTTTGGTGCTCAGCTTTCTTTATAGTCAAACTCTCACATCCATACATGACTACTGGAAAAACTATAGCTTTGACTAGACGGACCTTTGTTGACAAAGTAGTGTCTTTGCTTTTTAATATGCTGTCCAGGTTGGTCATAGCTTTTCTTCCAAGGAGCAAGTGTCTTTTAATTTCATGGCTGCAATCACCATCTGCAGTGATTTTAGAGCCTCAAAAAATAAAGTCTGCTACTGTTTCCCCATCAATTTGCCATGAAGTGATGGGACCAGATGCCATGATCTTAGTTTTCTGAATGTTGAGTTTTAAGCCAACTTTTTCACTCTCCTCTTTCACTTTCAACAAGAGGCTCTTTAGTTCTTCTTCACTTTCTGCCATAAGGGTGGTGTCATCTGCATATCTGAGGTTATTGATATTTCTCCCAGCAGTCTTGATTCCAGCTTGTGCTTCCTCCAGCCCAGCATTTCTCATGATGTACTCTGCATATAAATTAAATAAGCAGGGTGACAATACACAGCCTTGATGTACCCCTTTTCCTATTTGGAACCAGTCTGTTGTTCCATGTCCAGTTCTAACTGTTGCTTCCTGACCTGTATACAGATTTCTTAAGAGGCAGGTCAAGTGGTCTGGTATTCCCATCTCTTTAAGAATGTTCCACAATTTGTTGTGACCCACACAAAAGCTTTGGCTTTGTGTCAAAGGCTTTGCCATAGTCAATAAAGCAGAAATAGATGTTTTTCTGGAACTCTCTTGCATTTTCGATGATCCAGCAGATGTTGGCAATTTGACCTCTGGTTCCTCTGCCTTTTCTAAAACCAGCTTGAACATCTGGAAGTTCACGGTTCACATATTGCTGAAGCCTGGCTTGGAAAATTTTGAGCATTACTTTACTAGCGTGTGAGATGAGTGCAATTGTGCGGTAGTTTGAGCATTCTTTGGCCTTGCCTTTCTTTGGGATTGGAATGAAAACTGACCTTTTCCAGTCCTGTGGCCACTGCTGAGTTTTCCAAATTTGCTGGCATATTGAGTGCCCCACTTTGACAGCATCATTTTTTAGGATTTGAAATATTTAGTTTTTCTTAAAGTTGTTTTTTTTTTGTATGTGGACCATTTTTTAAAGTATTGAATTTGTTACAATATTTCTTGTTTTATGTTTTGGTTTTTTGACTGTGAGGCATGTGGGATCTTAGCTGAGAACATGCAATGGAGTTGCATATAAGAACATGTAAGGGCCATGGGGCAACTATTAAAGGTACAACATGCATAATGGGAATGCCAGAAAAGCGACTTTCACTTTCTCTGTGTCCACAGTATTCAACCAACCACAGATCATGTAGTATTATATGTATTTATTGAGAAAAATCCACATTTAAGTGGACCTATGCTTTCAAAGCCATGTTGTTCAAGGGTCAACTGTATAATGAACTAGTAAACATCAGTGTTTTCCTGAGTTATGTGAGCCATTCTGGCCAATTACAGTTGTGGGAACTCCTGATGTGTTGCCAGGTTGGACAGAAGCGTGGGCAGCCTGAGGACCCTCTTCTTGCAGTTGGTGTCTGAAGAAGGGGCAGTCTTGCGGGACTGAGCCCTTGACCTGTGGGTCTGGTGACAAAGCCAGGTAGTTAGTGTCAGAACTGAGTCTGGGACACGTGGCGCCTGAGGAGCTGGAGGAGGATGTGGTGTCAGAGGTATTCAGTGTGCAGCCAGAAAGAGAGTTTCCCTTTTAAACACTGTCTGCTTTGTGGGTAGTGTGAGTGCCTATAATAACAAAATAGTCCCGCTCTCCCTCCCATCCCTGTACGTATCACTGATGGCCTTCATTTCACGCTCATATAAGCCACATAATCTAAAGCATTGTTGCTAGTGTTATTTTAAACAAACTTCCCTGTGAGATTAAGAACAATTCAAGTTTTTATTTTATCTTCACTTTTCCTCTCCCAGCGTTCTCCCTTCTGTATTATGTAGATCTAAGGCTCTGACCTACAGCATTAGCTTCTCTCTAAGGAGCTTCTTCCAACATATCTAGGTCTACAGGTGGCATGTTCCCTCAGTCTCTGTTCCTCTGAGAGCACCTGTTTTTCCTTCACTTCTGAAGAATAGCTTCACAGGGCATAGACTTCTACGTTGATGGGTTTTTCTCTCAAACACTCTGCTGCTCTCCTCCTGCCTGCATGGTTTCCGAGAAGTCTGAAGTAAGTCTTATCTTTGTTCCTCTGCAAATCAAGTGCTACCTCTGGCTTCCTCCAGGGCTGTCTTCATCTTTGGTTTTCTGTAGTTTGCGTATGGGATGCCCAGTGTCGTTTTTTGACATTTATCCTGGTCGGTGTCCTCTGAGCTTCCTGGATCTGTGCCCTGGCCTGACACTAACCTCATTCATTATTGCTTCAGGCATTGCTTCTGTCCCTTTCTTTTCCTTCTGGATTCCCATTATGCACGTTGTACCTTTATAGTTGCTCCCTGGCCTCGCACTTCTGCTCTCGTTTTTATCAGTCGTTTTCCTGTTTCCTTTTCTGTTTGGAGCTTTCTGTTGATGTATCTTCGAGCTCAGCTTCTTCCCTCAGCTGTGTCAAGGCTGCTGATAAGCTCATCAGAAGCGCTCTTTGTTTCTATTAAGTGGTTTTGGCCTCCAGCATTTCCTTTTGTTCTTCCTTAGAGTTTTCATCTCTGCGTTTACAGTGCCCATCTGTTTTTACATGCTGTCTCCTTTCCCTTTAGAGCCTTAGCATATTCAGTTCAGTTCAGTTCAGTCGCTCAGTCGTGTCCAACTCTTTGCAACCCCATGAATTGCAGCATGCCAGGCCTCCCTGTCCATCACCAGCTCCCAGAGTTCACTCAGACTCACGTCCATCGAGTCAGTGATGCCATCCAGCCATCTCATCCTCTGTCGTCCCCTTCTCCTCTTGCCCCCAATCCCTCCCAGCATCAGGGTCTTTTCCATGGCGTCAACTCTTTGCTTGAGGTAGCCAAAGTACTGGAGTTTCAGCTTTAGCATCATTCCCTCCAAAGAACACCCAGGGCTGATCTCCTTCAGAATGGACTGGTTGGATCTCCTTGCAGTCCAAGGGACTCTCAAGAGTCTTAGCATATTAACCATAATTATTTTAAATTCCAGTCGGATAATTCCAACATCCTTGCCATGTCTGACCCTGGTGCTTGTTCTGTCTCTTCACATTATTTTTTTTTTTTTGCCTTTTAGTATGCCATGTAATTTTTTCTTGATGGAAGACATGCTGCACCAGTTCTTTGGTGATGAGGTGGTGAGGCGTGTGGGCCGAGAGGTCTCCGTCTTTAGTGTGTCTGTGCTTCTGGACTGTGACCTTCCCTGGTCTCACCCCTGACCTCTCAAGGAGACAGGACGGTGGGAGAGGCTGGAGCTGGCGTTCTCTGCCCCCACCACTGGCAGTTAGGCTCAGATGGACTCTAGCATGTGGGGCTCTGGTCAACTAGTTTCCCCTGAGGGCAGGCCTTGTTGACCAGTTCACAGAGGTTCCTTTCCTCTCCCCTCCTGGAGGCCCGAGGCGATTTTTCTCTGCTGTTTCTGCGGAACCTGGTAGAGCGCCTGGAGGAGAACCTCACAAGGCTGAGGGCCTGTGACCTGTCCCTGGAGTTTTCATCTCTCAGACTTGTTCCTTGAGCCTCCACACTTGGGGCCCGTGGAGGTTTCCCTCTGTGGGGTTCGTTACTGCACCCCACCTCTCCACGGGGGGAGGCGAGCACGTCTCTCGTGGGTCTGAGAGCTGTTGACCTTTCAGGGTTTTCAGCGTCCCTTATTAGGACTAGTGGAGTCTTCCCGGCTCCCTCCTTGCTGGCGCAGAGGCGGCGAGTCTCCGTGTTGTCTGCAGCCTCCTGTTCCCGGCTGAGAGTCAGGGCCACCGGTTCCCGCCTGCGAGTCAGGGTCTGAGTGAGTCCACGCGCTGTGGGTGGCGCTCTATCTCTTCAGTCTCTCTTGAAAGACAAAAAGCAACCAACTTGTATTATGAGACCGTACAAGACGGGCAGAGGAGAGGAGGGTGGGCCCCGCTGTCCTGCAGAGCCGATGAGCTCATGCAGCCCATCTGCCCCCACGGCGTCCTGCGCAGCGCCCAGCGTCCCGTTTTAGCAACCGCTTCAGTATTCCTCCCGAAAAGACGCAGGCTGCTTAAACACAACGCAGGCTCCTGTCCCCCCAAAGGCAACAACAGTCCTTCAGTCTTTTCCTGTCCAGGTTGCTCCTGAAGGTGCTGAGTGGTGGGGGCTGGTGGGCTCTCCGGCCTCTTCTCTAAAGCCCCTGTCGTCCTTTATCCAGAGACTGCATCGTCCTCATGTCTGGCAGCTGGGCTGGCCCCCGCCCCCCGTGGTAGGGGCACCGGGCGCAGGTCTCGCTCTTGGTCAGGAGGCAGTGGCGTCCATCTTCCTCTGTGGGTGTCGGCTGGCAGCCCCAAAGCCCGGGCTTAGACTCCTGCCACCTTGGCTCTGCAGGGCTGGCACTGGTGATTTGGGTACCGTAGGTGTCCTCTCCCCAGGCAGCGCTAGTGGTAAAGAGCCCGCCTGCGCTTCAGGGGGCACGGGAGGCGCAGGTTCAGTCGCAGGTCGGGAACGCCCCGGAGGAGGGCACGGCAGCCCACTCCAGTACTCTTCCTGGAGACTCCATGGGCAGAGGAGCCTGGCGGGCTGTGGTCCACAGGGTTGCAAAGAGCGGACACAGCTGCAGTGGCTTTGCACGCACGCACGCCTCTCCAGAGGCGACTAGTGCGTTTCCTCAATGTTTCTGTTCTACTGTCACCGTGAGCTGTGAGCACAGCTGGCGTTTCCACACCCTCGGTGCTCACTTGGCGGGTTTCTCTCCTCACAAGACCCTGGGTGTGCTCCTGAGTATGCTGTGAAGGGCTCCTAGCGCAGCTGGTTGGGACAGGGCGCCCGACCAGGACGCTTGCCCGCCAGGCCTGCGCCTCACAGCCAGCCGGCCGCCCATCTCGTGGCTGCACGCAGTGGTGGCGCGCATGTCTGTTTGCAGCTGTCGCACTGATGTCCGTCTGTCCTGCGCCAACAGTACCAGCTTGTCGCCGATGGCACCCTCCACGCCTGTCTCCACGGGTGGTCCTCCGAGGGCTGGCGACACCCTGTGGCCGTGCGTCCGCCTGGGGGCCATGTGCAGCCTCCACATGAGCGTGTCTCTCTCTGCTCCCTGTCCTGACCCTGTGTTTCTGTTTCTAGGACCCTTTGCTGTTAGATGGCCGGGTGGCGCTTCTCCACGTCCCAGGGGGCACAGTGGTGTTGAGGCAGGGAGACCAGGTGAGGGAAGGCGGAGTCTGTGAGAGTGGCCCACCCAGACCCCAGACCTCCTGGACCCCAGCACTGGCACTGGGCGGAGCTCAGAGCAGGCAGCCTCCGCGTGGCCCTCTGGACCCAGTGACCACACGGAGTGCGGGCTGGCACTCAGCGCGGACGGGCTCTTGCCCTCAGGCCTGTGCAGCCGTCTGCAGGCCTATTGACGGTCAGTGAGCCCGCCCTCTTCCTGGGGTGGCTTTGTCCAGCCCAGCATGGGCGTGTCCATCTGCACATCCGCGTTGCTGTTGCCAGTCTCACTCAGGAAGTCAGGTACAGGAGGAGCACTGTGTTTGCTCAGTCCTCAAACCTAATATAGATGAAAAATAATTTTGTTTCTCATAAATGAACGTGGGACTTCCCAGCTGAGGCTAGTAGCAAAGAATCTGCCTGCCAATGCAGCAGATGCAAGAGACCTGGGTTCAGTCCCTGGGTCGGAAAGATCCCCTAGAGCAGGAAGTGGCAACCATTCCAGTATTCTTGCCTGGGAAACCCTATGGACAGAGGAGCTTGGTGGGCTACAGTCCATGGGGCTGCAAAGTGTCAGACATGACTGAGTGAGCACAAATGCGTGTAGTTCCTGCTCCCTAGAACCCTGCTTTGCCGGGCGGCAGAGGCTGTCTCTTCGGCCTCCTGTGGTGAGGCCGCCCCCCAGCCCTGTGCCAGCTGGGGGCAGGAGTCCTTCATCTGCCGGGCGAGCAGCAGTGGTGAGGAGGGCCTTCCTTGTTGAGCGAGCAGGCTGACCTGGGTCCGCTTTCTGTGCGGTTCCCTGGAGCACGGCCACTGGGGCCAGTGCTGAGGAGGCAGACCACCTAGCAGCCCTGGGGGGCTGGGTGGGGGGCACGGAGAGCCAGCCTGGTGGGGACCCTCCCGGGCCTCTTCCCCTCCCCTCTGTCCTTTCTCTTGTTCTCTGGGGACAAGACAGGGGAAAGGCCTGTCCTTTTCCTGAGGGAGGCGGGCTGCTGGCTGGCCCCCGGCCATCGGGCCCTGTGGGAAAGCCTGTCCTGGGCCTTCCACAGCACCCAGTACCCTCAAGAGGCCACGCTGGAGCAGGGGCCGCCTCCACCTGCCCCCAGCCCCTAGAGCCCTGCGGGGCCTGGCACAGCTGCTTTGCATTTTTTCCATTTCTGACACACCCTTTTCTGCTCAGACCAGGGAGAGGGGTCCCACGGGGTGGGGTAAGCACATGAGGAAGGGTCCTGACAGGGGTTGCTTCAGACTGGTTTCACAGGCACATCTGCGAACGCTGGGCCCTGAGAATATGTGCTGTGTGCCGGGCGGGGGAGGGGGGGTGTTGTACCGCAGGCTTTAGCAGCTTTCAGGGGCGAGCTCGTGTCTCCGCCTTGCGCAGTGCTGAGCTGCTGGCATGTTTGTGGGGAGCAACTCGATGTGTAGGTGCCTCCGGGGTGGGCGGCTGCCGTGGACCGGAGGCGCAGAGCGGGCTCGTGCCCTATGGCTGGTGATAAGTGACCGACATTCCCAGCGAGTCTGGGCCTGGGGCCGGTTGCCGGAGCCGTGCGGTGAAGGCAGCGTGGCGGCCTGCCCACTGCTGGCCCGGGCTCGGGGGCGCTGCCAGCTCCGCCCGTGTCTGTGTTTCGTCAGGACACGAGCATCCTCTTCGTGGTCTCGGGGCTGCTGCATGTGTACCAGCGGAAGATTGACAGCGAGGAGGACACGTTCCTGTTCATGGCACGGCCCGGTGAGATGGTGGGCCAGCTGGCAGTGCTCACGGGCGAGCCCCTCATCTTCACCATCAGGGCCAACCGGGACTGCAGCTTCCTGTCCATCTCCAAGGCGCACTTCTACGAGTGAGTGCCCTGCTGGCCACCACTCTGCGCGGCTCCCTCATGGCCGCCTGCGCTTGTCTGCAGTGCGTGTGCGTGCCTCCACGTGGGCCCGGGGCCTGCTTGTGATTGTATCTGTGCCATGTGCATGCGTGTGCGTGTACTTGTGTGTCTGCGTGTGTCCGTGTGAGCGTCCGCGTGTGTGCGCTCACAGCGGTGCCTTGGCTGACGTCCCAAGGGACCCTGTGCACTAGTCCCTTCCCTCTGGAGGTGAGGCTTGTGTCAGCTGCTGTCCTGACATCCCCTGGGGTCCTCAGGGGCTCCCACATGTCACCTGAAGCAGAACTTTACGTTTCCCTGACCTGCCCCTGCTCCCGCCTTAGTCGTCTCAGAGACTGGTGACTTCATCTGCCCATTGCTTGGTGGAGTCCCGAGCCCCCCAGGCCCCGCATTCTCTGTGGCCCAGTGCAGCCAGGAGCTGAGCACTCCCCTGGTGCTGCCCTCCAGAGGCCTCCACACCATAGCAGGTACCTGCTTGGCTCCACAGCCCCAGCCTGGTTCACAGTGGCATCAGGGGACAGCAGCTGACGTTTCTGCTGGACCCAGTGGCTTTCCGGGTGCCAAGCCTCCACAGTCTCTGCCACTGACCCCTCAGCCACACCCTCCCGTGCACCCCCACTGCTCTAGTCTTCTGGCACATCCTGGGGGGCTGGGGTTTGACCCACTGCGAGCACTGGGCCCTTACACATGGCATGTGCTCCCAGGACACTGTGGGTGGTGATGACTACTGTGGAGGGGCTCCAACAGCCCTCCCAGGGTCGCTGGCCACTGGGCATACCCAGGGGGCCGGGGAACAGGTAGCTGACCAGAGTCTGTGCTCTGGTCTCACCCTTGGCTCAGTGGGCATTGTGATAAGTGGGGACGGGGGGCACCTGCTGCCTGGAGTGAAGGGGTGGAGGCTGGCGGGACCGGCCAGGGAGCTGGGGCAGGGAATGACTCCAGGATGCCCTGCAGCATCATGCGGAGGCAGCCGGCCGTGGTCCTGAGCGTGGCACACACCGTGGTGAGGCGGGTGTCCTCCTTCGTGCGGCAGATCGACTTCGCCCTGGACTGGATGGAGGTGGAGGCCGGCCGCGCCATATACAGGTGAGGCCCGCCTTCTGGCCGCACCACGTCCGGGCAAGGCCCGCCTTTTGGCCGCGGGCACAGAGGAGGGCCGCTTTGCTCTGCCTCAGGGGTGGCACAAGCAGAGGCCTCACAGCGGCCTCCTAGCTTCCATGCGCACACTGCCCTCAGGCGCGCTGCCTCCTCACCTGCACGGTCTCCACGGGGCGCAGCGGAGCCGCGTGGAGGCCGCGTCCAGGAAGCTGTTCGTGTGCCAGGTGCGGGCTCAGATGGGCGGCCTCAGGCCCGTGTCCTAGCGGCTGAATTCAGGCGTCCACGCTCGCTGGGTCAGACCCAGCTTCAGTTCAGTTCAGTCGCTCAGTCGTGTCCGACTCTTTGCGACCCCATGAATCGCAGCACGCCAGGCCTCCCTGTCCATCACCAGCTCCCAGAGTTCACTGAGACTCACGTCCATCGAGTCAGTGATGCCATCCAGCCATCTCATCCTCTGTCGTCCCCTTCTCCTCCTGCCCCCAATCCCTCCCAGCATCAGGGTCTTTTCCAATGAGTCAACTCAGACCCGGCTTAGAGCTACCAGTTTTCATGGTTTTAAAAATGAAAACTAAGATCATTATTGACCGTTTATTTAAAAATCACAATAAACCCTTTATATGTTAGTATACATGTTTTTTAATAGAAAATAACGATTTTCTAAAACAAAAACATGTAGTGAGAAGAATAGATTCCTTTTTCTGTTTCGCTGACTTTGGTAGTCAAGGGCTTCCAGCCAGGTGCCCCGCCCACCCCCACAGCCTCTGTCCCGCAGGCAGGGGGACAAGTCCGACTGCACCTACATCGTGCTCAGCGGCCGCCTGCGCGCTGTGATCCAGAAGGACGACGGCAAGAAGCGCCTGGCGGGCGAGTATGGCCGCGGA
>NW_011476432.1:12251-16866 GCF_000754665.1 Bison bison bison | reverse complement strand
CTCTACCCCTCCTCCCTTCCTGCCCACACGCCGCCCCTCCCCGCCCACTCCCTTTCTTGCTCCTCCCCCTACGCCCCGTGCCCATCCCCTCACACCTTTTCTCTTCCCACCTTGGGCGCCCACCTGGGCAGAGAGAGGCACAGGCAGTAGAATATCCCAGGAGTTGCTTCCCACAGGCCGCCTCCCAGGAGAGCAGGCCTAGGGTGGGTTCGGCAGCCACCTTTGGGACGGTGGTTCCTCCGAGACCCCGAGGCCCTCGGTGGGGAGGATGAGGCCCTGGCCTATCTGGGCTGCTGGTGGCAGGCCCACAGCTCTCGCTGATGCTTCCTTCCTCAGCACAGGGTGCTGGGTGAGCCCCGTTTCCTCCTGCTCTGGAGGGGCCCTGGGACCCTGCTCTCAGGCCTGCCTCCGGGCCCTGGGGTCAGCCTGTGGCCATAGCACCAGCTCCCGTCCCCAGGTGGAGACACTCACCCACCAGGCCAGGGCAACCACAGTGCATGCTATTCGGGACTCAGAGCTGGCCAAGCTTCCCGAAGGAGCCCTGAACTCCATCAAGCGCCAGTACCCACAGGTGAGAGCTGTGAAATTGTGAAGTCAGAATGCCAGAACCGGGTCAAGACCAAGACTGCTGCCATCAGGCAGGCTGCAGGAGGAGGGCCGGCCCCCGCTTCCCCAGACAGCAGTCCCCGCCGGCTTCAGGGCAGGACTGCAGTGCCTGGCAGTCAGCCGGGAGGCAGAATGAGGGCAGCCTGCCCTGCTTCTGGTTTTCTGATGTCACTTCCCTGCTTCTGAGTCTTGAGAGTGCAGACAGGGAAATGGAGAGCCTGCACCGTAGCACTTTGGAGGAAGAGGCAGGGCTGCTACTGGAGGGTCACAGGAGTGGCCCCTCTGAAGGCCTAGGCCTGATCCGTCCCTGTGAGCCCGTGTGTGAACAAGTGAAGCAGCCCCCAGGTTATTTATGAAGTTACTGTGACTTTAATGCCAAAACTTGATAAAAATAACAGAAAGTGGATCATTTCTTTTAGTACCATAGTTATAGCAGATCAACTATTAATGCAATAAGTATGTGTGATTGGAGTAAGCTGACAACGGCTTCTCTTTTCAAAACTGATTCTGTACAGCATGCAAGAGCCACAAAAGCAGGTTTCCTGTTTCCTTCTCTGCCATCTTGCAAACTGTAGCAATTAAAAAACTTTCAACCGACTTTATCCTCATGCAAAAGCGCTTAGAAGTAAATTATACATACTTTGACATTTCAACTTTATTTACTTGAGTCTGCAACTCAAAAAAATTAGAATTAATATAACCAAACTAGCATTATTATATTTAAAAGGTAGTTCTTCGTGGATGTCATGTAGTACCAGCCCATGTCTGGCCAGAGCTGGCACTCAGCAGCCCACAATGACCCTTGGCTCTGGGGACGTCCCTTGTGGTCTGCCTTTGGGGGTTCTGGCTTCCCCATTTGTCCGTTTCCTGCCTGGGGAAGACAGGAGCCCTCAGCCAGGGCAAGATCGCAGGCCACGTGCCTGCCCACCCGTCTGTGACCAGACAGCGGCCGTGTTACCATCCACTGCCTGGAGCAGTGTACAGCCGAGGCAGTTTTGAAACCATGGATCTAAGGTGCTTGGCTTTATGGTTTACAGTGTGTGGTTGAGGTCTCTCTTCTTTCTCTGCCCCCAGGTTGTGACTCGACTGATTCGCCTCTTGGGCGAGAAGATCCTGGGCAGCCTCCAGCAGGGAGCTGCGGCAGGTGTGTGCCCAGGCCTGGCACCTGGGAGCCCCACCCACCCCGCCTGGAGCCCCTGCTTACTTTGAAACTCCCCTTCACACAGCGTTAGTTTTGTTTTCAGCTGTCAGATCCGGTGTTTGAAACTATTCCCTCATCCTGGTGTTCCAGGCTTCCTCCTGGTGTCCTCTCCTTTCTGTGTAAAGAGTTGCTTTAATAATGGTTCTTAAATTCTCTGAGTTTTCCTATATTGAAGGATGTCTTTGCCTTTTTTCTGAAGGCTACATGTTGCTGGATGTACCGTTCTGTCTTAACAGCCCTTTCATTTCAGCACTTGAAACATTGGCCACTTCCCTCTGGCCTCCATTGTGTCTAATGAGAAATCCAGACTTCGAATTGCTCTCAAGTAGGCGTGCATTGTTTCTGACTGTGTTCAAGATTTCCCGTCATCTTCAGTGTTTAGAAATTTGATTCTGGAATGTTTGGGCATGAATTCCTTTGAGTTTATCTTGTTTGGGGGTTTTCTCATCTTCTTGAATCTGCAGGTTTATTTTACATATATGTCCGTATGTATGTTTTTACCACGTTTGGGAAGGTCTCAGTCTTTATTTCTTCAAATACTCTCTTGGCCCTGTATTCTTTCTTCTTTTGTGGAAACTCACAGACGCAGGTGTTAGACCTCTTATTATCATCCCCAAAGTCTCTGGGACATCGCTTGTGTTTTAACCGTTTTTCTCCTCTGATGCTCAGATCAAGTAGCTTCTTTTGATCTGTCTTCAAGGTCTTTGGCTCTTTCCTCTGTCTTCTTGACTCTGCTCCTAACCCCACCCAGAGAGGTTTTTGTTTTAGTTATTTTATTTCTATATTTCCTTCAAGACTACCTGTGATGGCTGCTTCTGGCCGGCTGTGAACCCCTGTTTTGGTACCTTCCCGTGATGGCTGCTTCTGGCCGGCTGTGGACCCCTGTTTTGGTACCTTCCTGTGATGGCTGCTTCTGGCTGGCTGTGAACCGCTGCTTTGATACCTTGTCAAGGGCTTGCAGCGTCTGTGCCCTGGTGTCATTTCTGTCTTCTCCTGTCCCAGTTGAGGCCTCCTGGCCTTTGGTGCGCCTGGTCGTTTTGGACTGTGTCCCATATTTCCGGATTTATGATGATCTGGTTCCCATTTACATCTCTTACTTTTGCAGGCTCAGTGTGCTGGTATTCAGAGCACGTCCTGGCCCTCTTCCCGGCTGCGTCTGAGTGCTAACCTAGTTCTCGAGGCCTCTGCCTCACTGCACTGGTCTGCTGCACTTGGGTGCTCCCCCGAGCCAGTGTGAAGGCTGGCGGGTGCACCACCGCCTTCTGTTCTCAGAGCCTCTGCTTGTGCTTCTGGCCAGTCTCCCACAGGGGCTCCTTGGGGGTGAGCCCAGCACTTCGCCCAGGGTTTAGGGGGCTCTGTTCTCCACATCCCCCTCTCTGGACAGGCTGCTGCTTCCGCTTGCTAGTGCTGGTTGGAGAGCTGGGGCTCCACTCTCTGTGTCTAGAGCCCAGGCAGGGCTTGCTTAGGGCAGGGGGCCCTGGAAAGTCTCCTAGGAGGCAGCAGCACTGGGGAGGGGAAGGAAGGGCTTACGTGGCGGTAGCTGGGTCAGGGTGTGACACTGCCGCTCTGCTGCAAGTGGAATGGTCTTCCCGTGCGCTGAGGCCCCTGGCCAGTTTGCCCTCCTCTCAGCACCCCTCTGGGCCTCCTAAGAGCTGTGTCCAGGGGCTTCTTGTAGCTGGTGGCTGCGGGTAGGTGGGATGTGCCAGCTCCATCTCCTTGGCCAGAACCAGAGCATCTCACAGCTTTTCCTAAAAGCTAAACGAAAGCTATCAGGAGCTGGCAATAAATTCCCCCTCTGGGCCTACCGCAGATGGAGGGTTCTGATGTCACAGGTCACTGGGAAAGAGAGAGAGGAAGGGACTCCTCACAGAGAAGCTTCAGGAAAGCCAGGGACGGGCCCTCTGCTGCCTTGCGTGCAGCTAGCAGTGGGATCACAGCCCTCCCTCCTCTTTCCCTGTCCCACATTAGCTCTTGGGAGCCCTGTCTCTGCCTCCTGAGCCCCCACACTGACTTCTGGGTCATGCCTTGTGGGGGAACCCACCCTCCTCCATAGGGACAAGAGCAGCAGTCAGAAATGGACAGAACTGGGCCTTCCTGCATGGCCAGGGCCTGCACCTGTGAGGTCTGTGTGAGGTCTGTGTGGGAGCTGGGCTATGACAGCGGCCAGCCAGGGAAGCTGGGAAGAGAGCCCTCAGCGTGTCCGGGCCCCAGAAGACTGGAGCCTGGCTGGGATGTGGCCAGCAGGAAGGGTGAGGCTGCCCCCTCAGCCACCTCCATGAAAGGAGGAGATTCCACCCACCAAGAAGGAACTTTGTGATTGGAAATAAGCTTCAGCTAGGGACGCGCTGGTGGAGGGTAATGACCTCGTGGACATAAGTGCCTGCAGATCCATTGCTGCTGCCGTGGGGCATCCTGGCCTCACAACTAGAGAATGGGGAGCCTGTGGTCCTGAGGACCCAGCCCTGACCTCCGGCGGGTGGTTCTGCGCCTCACCCCTGGGTCTGGAAACCTATGCAGATGAGACAGAAGAAAGGTGTCATCATCTAAGACTCAGGCTGTTCCCCGTCTCTGGAGGAGGCGCGGTCAGAGGACGGGTCCTCCCCGGCTGGCCCTTCATCTCTTTGCATTTTCTCTGGGCCCCACGGTCTTCTCTGAGTCTGTGCCCGTGTCCCCTTCAGTGGGGCCGGTCCTGCTGTGTATGAGACGCAAGGGCACCGCGGTGCGGTTCGCTTTCAGCAGGAAGGCCGGGAATCTAGTTGTGGAGACCAGGGCAGACCGGGTGCCCGTTCCCCCAGCCAGGCTGCTGGG
>NW_011476432.1:8014-11855 GCF_000754665.1 Bison bison bison | reverse complement strand
GACGCCACAGGAGCTGGTGTGAGTCACACTGCACTCCTCCCAGCTGGACCCACATCTTGATGGGACCCGACGCCACAGGAGCTGGTGTGAGTCACACTGCACTCCTCCCAGCTGGACCCACAGAGCCCCCTGCGCCCCCTGCAGAAGCCGTCTTGGGGTGGGCGCCTCCAGCTGCCCCACCACTTGGAGAGCATGCTGCAGTGGCCAGGGAGCTGGCTGACCACGTGGGAACACCCTCAGTGAGGGTCCGTCAGCTTAGGTCTTGCTGCCAAGATCCTGACAGCTGGGAAGTTTGGGGCTCAAGAACAAGAAACTGAAATTCTGGAGAATTCTTAGGAATTCTCCAAATCATAAAGCATTCCATATTCTTAACACTTTACTCATATGGTTTTATATAATTGTAAGTGATCATAGTAATAGACAACAAGTCAATTTTCTGAGACAGGGCTATTTTACTGGCTTCAAGGGGTAATAGAAGGCATTGAATAGATGCCAAACAAAAATGATTTACAAAATTGAGCTACTATTATAAATATTCAATATTTAAAAGTTATTCTCCAAGTGAAAATTTAAATCACAGAAAGCATTAATTTCCATTAGTCTTGGTCTCTGTTTCATAACAAACGTTCTGGATCTGGAAGCCTCCACTTGTTTTCAGTGAGGTTGGTCAGCCTGTCCAGGGCGCACCAAGAGACCTGCAGTTGTACAGTGCAGACGTACGGACTCATAATAGTGGCTTGTTCCCTTTGAAAAAATGACTTGTATTTTGAAATAATTATAGATTCATAGCAAGTTATAAAAATAGTAAAGAGAGAGCCATATGCCAGCCCCCACCCCTGGTTATGTAACCACAGCACAGCATCCAGACCAGGAAATCGGTGTCCGTGCGGTGCACTCATGTGACTGCATGTGTGTCCGTGTGAATTTCTGTTTCTGCGAGAAACGGGGGTCACGACAGGGACGGTACTGGACTGTCGGTGGCGTTGGGTGGCAGTGACGTCCAAGCGATGTGAGGACGAAGCAGCCTCCTGCCTCATTCCTGGTCTTGGGGAAAAGCTTTCAGTCTTTTGTCTTTGAGTAGGGTGTTAGCTGTCAGTCTCTCACGGATGGCCTCTAACTTAGGAAGGTTTCTTTCTATTCATATTTTGTTGAGGGTTTATATCATAAAAAGATGTTAAATTTTGTCAGTGCTTTCTTTTTCTGCAGCAGTTGAGATGATCATATTTCCCCCCTTTGTTCTGTTGATGTGATTTATCACACTGATTGATACTCACGAATTGAGTCATTCTTGCACTCCAGGAGTAGCTCCCACTTGGTGGGGTGTGTAGGCCTTTTACTGCCCCTGGGTTTGGTCAGCTCCTCTCTCATGGAGGGTTTCGCACTGTCAGGGTTGCCTGTCTGTAGTTTCTTGTGGTGTCCTGGTCCCACCGTGACTCTGGTAAGGGGGTAGTGGTGCTAGCCCCATGGAATGAGTCAGGAAGTGTTCCCTCAGAGTCAGTATTTTGGAAGACTTTGAGGAGGACTGGTATTAATTTTTCTTTTAACGTTTGTTAGAGGATTTTCCCTGGTGGTTCAGTAGTTAAGAATTGGCCTGCCAGTGCAGGGGTGACAGGTTCCTCCCTGGTTCGGGAAGACTGTACGTGCCGCAAGGCAGCTCAGTCCATGCGCCACAGCTACCGAGCCCAAGCTCGGGCCTCAGTGCTGCAGCTCTCCAGCCTGCATCCTGTGGGGCCCACGCTGCACAACGAGGGAAGCCCGGGCCCCACAGCCGGAGAATGGCCCCGCCCGCCGCAGCTGGAGGAAGCCTGTGCCCGGGAGCACAGCCCCAGCGCGGCTCTGGCTCTGTGTTTAGTGTGAGATTCTTCTGTTACTTAAGGTACAAAGCCAGCTGTTGGTCAGAGATCTCTCTTCTTCCTCAGAGGAGGCATTCATAGCCATCAGCGTCCCTCCTCGAAGGGCTCTCGCTGTGTCCTGTACATTCTGGAATGTTGTGCTTTTGTTTTCATTTGCTTCAAGTATTTCCTCGTTTCTTTGTGATTTCTTTGACTCATTGGTTGTTTAAACATTTAATTTCCATATATTTGTGAATTTTCCATTTTCATACCATTGTGATCCGAAAAGATACTTTATGTAAGTCCAGTCTTTACCTGCCTCCTGAGGAACGTGTATGCAGATCAAGAAGCAACAGTTAGAAGAACTGGATGTGGAACAACTGACTGGTTCAAAATTGGGAAGGAGTGCGTCAAGGCTGTGTATTCTTACCCTGCTTATTTAACTTATATGCAGAGTACATCATGCTAAATGCCAGGCTGGATGAACCACAAGCTGAAATCAAGATTGCCAGGAGAAATATCAACAAACTCAGATATGCAGATGACACAACTCTAATGGCAGAAAGTGAAGAGAAACTAAAGAGCCTCTTGATGAGGGTGAAAGAGGACAGTGAAAACGCTGGCTTAAAAGTCAGTATTCAAAAAACTAAGATCATGGCATCTGATTCCATCACTTCATGGCAAATACATGGGGAAAAAGTGGAAACAGTGACAGACTTTAATTTCCTGGGCTCCAAAATCACTGCAGATGGTGACTGCAGCCATGAAATTGAAAGACACTTGCTCCTTGGAAGAAAAGTTATGACAAACATAGACAGCATGTTAAAAAGCAGAGACATCACTTTTCTGACAAAGATTCGTCTAGTCAGAGCTATGGTTTTTCCAGTAGTCATGTATGGATGTGAGAGTTGGACCATAACGAAGGCTGAACGCCCAGGAATTGATGCTTTCAAATTGTGATGCTGGAGAAGACCCTTGAGAGTCCCTTGGACTGCAAGGAGATCAAACCAGTCAAACCTAAAGGATATGAACCCTGAATATTCATTGGAAGGACTGATGTTGAAGCTCTAATAATTTGGCCACCTGATGGGAAGAGCCAACTCACCAGAAAAGACCCTGATGCTGGGAAAGATTGAAGGCGGGAAGAGAAGGGGGCAACAGAGGATGAGATGGTTGAATGGAATCACCGACTCAATGGGCATGAGTTTGAGCAAACTCCAGGAGATGGTGAAAGATGGGGAAGCCTGCCTGACATGCTGCAATCCATGGAGCTGCAAAGAACTGGACCCAACTTAGCGACTGAACAACAGCAACCGAAGACTTGTGGCCCAGCATCCAGCCTCTTCTGGGGGAAAGGGAGAGTGTGTGGTGTGCTGGGCTGCTGGGCACTTGTGACTGTGAGGCAGTGTCCCATCTAGCTTGGATCTGCATTTCCCAGTAGCTGAAAAGTCTGTCTCGCGGCCACTGGGATCCCTTCTTCTGAGTGCCTGTCAAGTTGCCCACTGTTTTGTGGGGCTGTTATCTTTTCCTTGTCAATGGGCAGTCTGGATGCAGTTGCTTTTTTTCGGATGAAAATGCAGATATCTTTCCCTCTGTGGCTTGCTTTTTTATTCTTTTAATGATGTCTTTCGACAAATGCTTCCTAGGTGGCACCAGTGGTAAAGAATCCACCTGCAGTGCAGGAGACACAAGAGACACAGATTTCACCCAGGTCAGGAAGATACTGGAGAAGGAAATGGCAACCCACTCCAGTATTCTTGCCTGGAGAATCCCATGGACTGGTGGGCTGTAGTCCATGGGGTTGCAAAGAGCTGGACATGACAGCATGCATCTAGTTCACTGACTTTGACAAATGCAAGTTGTTAATTCTAATATGGACCAATTTATTTATCATTTTTTCCCTATATTGTTACTGAATTTTGCATTTTATTGAAGAAATTTCATCCTATCCCCAAGTCATGAAGAGGTTCTTTTAAAAACATTATTGTATTACCTGTCAAGTTTACAAT
>NW_011476432.1:4157-6912 GCF_000754665.1 Bison bison bison | reverse complement strand
CCCCCGCCTTCAGTCTTTCCCAGCATCAGGGTCTTTTCCAGTGAGTCAGTTCTTCGTATCAGGTGGCCAAAGTATTGGAGCTTCAGCTTCAGCATCAGTCCCGCCAATGAATAGTCAGGACTGATTTCCTTTAGGATTGACTGGTTGCATCTCCTTGCTGTCCAAGGGACTCAAGAGTTTTCTCTAGCACCACAGTTAAAAAGCATCAATTCTTCAGCACTCAGCTTTCTTTATGGTCCAATTCTCAGATCCATACATGACTACTGGAAAAACCATAGCTTTGACTAGACGAATCTTTGTCAGAAAAGTGATGTCTCTGCTTTTTATGGTCGTAACTTTTCTTCCAAGGAGCAAGTGTCTTTTAATTTCATGGCAGCGGTTACCATCTCCAGTGATTTGGAGCCCAAGAAAATAAAATCTGTCACTGATTCCACTATTTCGCCATCTGTTGGCCATGAAGTGATGGAACCGGATGCCATGATCTTAGTTTTTTGAATATTGACTTTTAAGCCAGCTTTTTCATTCTCCTCTTTCACTTTCATCAAGAGGCTCTTTAGTTCTTCCTTGTTTTCTGCCATAAGGGTGGTGTCATCTGCATATCTGAGGTTATTGATATTTCTCCCAACAATCTTGAGTCCAGCTTGTGTTTCATCCAGCCCAGTGTTTCTCATGATGTACTTTGCATGTGAGTTAAATAAGCAAGAGACAATATACAGCCTTGATGTACTCCTTCCCCAATTTGTAACCAGTCCATCGTTCCATGTCCAGTTCTAACTGTTGCTTCTTGACCTGCATGCAGATTTCTCAGGAGGCAGGTAAGGTGGTCTGCTATTCCCATCTCTTTCAGAATGTTCCACAGTTTGTTGTGATCCACACAGTCAAAGGCTTTGGCATAGTCAATAGAGCAGAAGTAGATGTTTTTCTGGAATTCTCTTGCTTTTTCTACATTCCAACGGATGATGGCAATTTGATCTCTGGTTCCTCTCCCTTTTCTAAATCCAGCTTAAACATCTGGAAGTTCTCAGTTCATGTACTGGCTTGGAGAATTTTGAGCATTGCTTTGCTAGTGTGTTGTGAGATGAATGCAATTGTGCGGTAGTTTAAGCAGTCTTTGGCATTACATTTCTTTGGGATTGAAATGAAAACTGACCCTTTCCAGTCCTGCGGCCACTACTGAGTTTTCCAAATTTACTGGCATATTGAGTGCAACACTTTCACAGCATCACCTTTTAGGACTTGAAATAGCTCAGCTGGAATTCCATCACCTCTACTAGCTTTGTTTGTAGTGATGCTTCCTAAGGCCCACTTGAATTCCTGCTCCAGGATGTCTGGCTTTAGGTGAGCACTCCACTGTGTGGAACACGCTCTTATTCTGTGTGCTGTCAAGAAAGCAGACACCTCCAGTTAAACACAGGCAGTGATTTCCTGTCTCTCCCCTTCTAATCGTGAGCCCTCAGGGAAGTTCAGATGCCAGTGCAGGGGGAGCCTGGGCTTCTCTTGCTGCAGCAGGACTTCTTCATCCTCAGGGTAGTCCAGCAGCCTTCCTGACCCTGAGGGCCACTGTCTCAGCTTTTGTCCCCACCCCTGGCAGCCCTCCTGGTTGAGCAGATGTGTCGTTCGAACAGCAGCTCCCTTCTAACAGATCTTCCTGACCCAGGAATCGAACTGGGGTGTCCTTCATTGCATGCAGATTCTTTACCAGCTGAGCTATCAGGGAAGCCCAAAGGAAAGTGAAAGTCACTCAGTTGTGTCCAACTCTTTGCAACTCCATGGACTCAGTCCATGGAATTCTCCAGGCCAGAATACTGGAGTGCGTAGCCTTTCCCTTCTCCAGGGGATCCGCCCAACCCAGGGATTGAACCCAGGTCTCCTACATTGCAGGTGGATTATTTACCATCTGAGCCACCCTGTAGATGGAAGAACAAGCTGACCTCAGAGACAGCATGTGAAAGCATGCGTCTCCATCCTGGTAAACCACATCTGCTGGAATCCAGCCAGCCACTGACTTGGGTTGGGGAAGTTGTCTAATCTTGCATTTTACAAGCTTGTGCTTCCCCTGCCCCCAGCACACACACAGTTTCAGAGCTGCAGAAATTCAAGCCCAGTGTGTACAGAGGAGGAGACTGAGGTTCAGAGAGGCTGCCCGTCCCTGTGCCTGGCGCAGCCCTTCCCTTGGCACACCGCAGGCTCACCTGCCCGGAGGGTCTCCTTCAGGGCCACAGGCACTTTCTCGAGAGCTGTGAGAGGTTTCTGCTTTCCCGACAAGCAGATTCCAGGAGAAGGAAGGGCCTCACGTCTCCTCCGAGGTGGGCTGTGGCAGTTTTCTGCATCTGGTGGTTGTTTTTAGGCCCTGCCCTGCTGCTGACCAGTGACAGCATAAAACAGCGCCTTGGCTCTGCTGCTCTGGACAGGTATGAGGCCTCCACGTGGGAACAGCCTGGCCAAGCCCGGCTTCCTGCTCTCAGGGGGCCCCTGCCCAGCCATGAAATACACCAGGGTGTCTGTGCCTTCCAGTATCCACGAGTACCGGCTGTCCAGCTGGCTGGGGCAGCAGGAGGACATCCACCGGATCGTGCTCTACCAGGCGGACAGCACACTCACGCCCTGGACCCAGTGCTGCATCCGGCAGGCAGACTGCATCCTCATCGTGGGCCTGGGCGAGCAGGAGCCCACGGTTGGCGAGGTGAGCTGGCTGCGGAAGCGCGGCAGTGGGCGGGGCTTCGGCAGGGGGGGCCGGGTAGGGGGCGGGGGCTCT
>NW_011476432.1:0-1003 GCF_000754665.1 Bison bison bison | reverse complement strand
CGGGCCCGCGCCGGCCCGCACCGCGGAGTGGCTCAACATGCGGGGCTGGTGTTCTGGCCACCTGCACCTCTGCTGCCCTCGCCGCGTCTTCTCCAGGAGGAGCCTGCCCAAGCTGGTGAGGTGGGGCCCTGGGGCCTGCTTCCTGCCCTCCCTCCACTTCTGACCCCAGCCCGCAGCGCTGATGCGGCTCTCACTTCTGCTCGAGCCTGATTGTTGTGTGGCGGCACCTCTGATGGAGGAGCCCCGCTTGGTGCCAGAGCCGAGCCCAGGGGCCTCAGGTTGGCCCTGCCTCCTCCTTTGGACAGAAAAAGCCGCAAATCCTGAGGCACCTCTTCCTCGGGGTCCTCAGCCCTGGAGACTGGGCAGGGGCTGCAGTGGGAGCAGGGGCCCCGCAGCACGGTGGACTCAAACTGACCGTGGTGTCGATGCCCAGACATCCAGGCCCCGCACGCCCTCCACTTGGAGTGGCAGGTGTCAGCTAGGCCCAGGGCCGTGGCGCCTCCCAGGCGAGCCCAGGCACTGAGGTGCTGACGGCGCAGCTCAGAACCACCGGCGTGTCCTGGAGACAGCTTTGGGTCAGGAGTCGGGGAGAGCAGCGGGTCAGGTCGGCCCTGTCTGCTGGCCTCTCTTGTAGGTGGAGCTGTACGAGCGGGTTTGCCAGAGGCCCCCGGACCGGCACTCGGACTTCTCCCGCCTGGCGAGAGTGCTGACCGGCAATGCCATCGCCTTGGTCCTTGGGGGAGGGGGAGCAAGGTGAGTACCTCTGCTTCCCATGCCCTTCCCTGCATGTGGGTGTGTGGGTGTGTGTAGGAGCGTGGGCACGAGTGTGTGCGCGTGGTGTGTGTGTAGGTGCAAGGGGCGTGTGCGTGTGCACATGGCCATGTATGTGTGTGCAAGGGCGTGTGTGTGCGCGTGGCTGTGTGTGTGTGTGCGTGGCTGTGTGTGTGTGTGTGCGTGGGCGTGGGTGTGTGGCTGTGTGTGTGTGTGTGTGGCTCTGTGTGTG
>NW_011476431.1:16075-16227 GCF_000754665.1 Bison bison bison | reverse complement strand
CGGACCCGCCCTGCGACTCTGCAGCCCCTCACAAGACAGAACCACCAGGGACGTCCTGATGGGCACAGCGCTGAGAGCCCTGGGAGGAGCAGGACACAGTCAAGGGCACCTGGGGAGAACCAGGCAGGAGCATCCACTCGGGGCTCGCCCCG
>NW_011476431.1:13984-15016 GCF_000754665.1 Bison bison bison | reverse complement strand
AGCCCTTAGACTGCAAGGAGATCCAACCAGTCCATCCTAAAGGAAATCAGTCCTGAATATTCATTGGAAGGACTGATGCTGAAGCGGAAGCTCTAATACTTTGGCCACCTGATGCGAAGAGCTGACTCATTGGAAAAGACCCTGATGCTGGGAAAGATTGAAGGCAGGAGGAGAAGGGGATGACAGAGGATGAGATGGTTGGATGGCATCACCAACTTGATGGACAAGAGTTTGAGCAAGCTCCAAGAGATGGTGATGGACAGGGAAACCTGGCGTGCTGCCGTCCATGGCGTCGCAAAGAGTCAGACACAACTTAAGAGACTGAACAACAACCACAAGAGCTAAGAGGAGGCTGTGAGGGGACTAAGGAAGGCAGAAGCCAAGGTCACTGGAGAAGAGGTCAAGGAATAGGTAGGCGGGGGTGGAAGAACTGGGCCAAGTCCCCGGGGATAATGAACGTGACAAGGACAAGAGGAGCTAGGGGTGGAGAACGGGGTGGGAGAAGGACTAGCGAGCAACGAGACAGAAGGCAGGGGACGGAGAGATGGGGACAGACGGCAGAGGCAGAAGTGACAGGACAGAGGGTAGGACAGAGGTGTGGCCCTCCCACACCCCTCCCTGTGTTCCCAGGGATGCGGGTACAGGCCTGTCACCCTGGCTGTGGGAGGCGGGGCTGGGTGGGGCAGGGAGTGACCACATGGCCACCAGAGGTGCTCACAGAGAGCTAGCCTTCCTGTCCCCGGCTCAGCCAGGGCCTGGCTAAGTGTAGGGCCCCCCCAACTTATCCCTGAACCATCCTTCTCCTACCCCAGAGTAACTGGAGGAGATCAGAGACCAGAGCCAGCCCCTCCTGGTCTGATCCTCCAAACCCTTGAGCCAAAGGAGGAAAACTGAGGCCTAAGGTAGAGAAGGTCAGGCCGGAGGCCACCCAGAGCCGTACCCAGACAACCACTCCCAGCTGGGGCAGCTCTGTCCAGTCCCCAGGCCCTGCTCCCAGCCCCATGCACTGCCCAGGCCGCAGGCCTGCCCCAC
>NW_011476431.1:10996-12079 GCF_000754665.1 Bison bison bison | reverse complement strand
CTACCAGTGGTCACCATCTGCTCCCCGCCCACAGGGAGCGCCTGAGCACAGACCGCCCCTGGACAGGCCTTGGCCCCCAGCACCACGTCCCGAGGGACACGGTCATTCTCCCCCCGCCCCCACGCTGTGGCCTGAAGGCCTGGGTGCTTGCAGCAGAGGGAAGCGTGTGGGCAAGGGAGGGCGGTGAGAGACAGTGCCAACCCAGGAGGGCTTCCAGGAAGCAGTGGTGCAGGGCTCCGAGTCAAGGACACTCCACCCTCGCTGGCCTCCCCCCAGCAAGACTTTACTTGGATGCCTGGGGCCCCGCCTAACCCCTGGCCTGCCTGCTGGGGTCCCTCACAGGGCTTGGGTCAGCCTCGGCCCCACCCCTGTTCCCAGGCAGCGTGCCCCAGAGCACTTCAGAAAAGTGACCGTGGCTGTTTCCGCAGCCAAGACGTGGGGTTCAGGGAATGATCACATCTGCCGGGGGCATGCGGTCAGGCTGGGCACCCGGGCAGGTGCCATCAGAGGGCCTGGACCATACCCTGGGGCAAGGTGGCACCCCCACCAGGCTCCAGGCGGTTTGTCTGGGGAAAAGAAATGTCCCTCTAGCTCCTGTCATTATGGCACAGAGACATTTAGAAAGAAGAGCACTTGGAGAATCTGAGTTTCTGGCTATTTCCTGGCTAACCTGGGCGAGCCCCTTAACCTTCTGAAGTCTCGGTTACTCTATCTGTAAAATGGGGACAGCAACGTCATCCCTGATCATCATACAGGACTGCTGTGAGGACAAAATAGAATGTGCAAAACATGTATTTAAATACCTGACCTGATTATTGTTCTTCCCGTGCTATGGGTTTGTACTTTATGAAACACAGTTGTGTAAAAAAGAAAGATTCATACCATAAAAAATATTTCAGGTGCAGGAAAAAAAAAATGTCCCTCTTCAGAGGACCCCACAGCCCCACGCCCCCTGTGCTCGCTGGCAGCCACAGGACCCTGGAGCCTCCCTGCCCTCCGCCTGCAGACCTGGCGCTGCGCTGGAAGCCAGGATGCGCACAAAGGCCAGAAGCACTCCCCAAGGGTCCCCGTCCTGCCACTGCC
>NW_011476431.1:8228-10896 GCF_000754665.1 Bison bison bison | reverse complement strand
GCACAGCCTGGGCCAGCAGGCTGGGCTCCTGGCCAGAAGGCGGCGGCAGTGGGGGAGAGGTCGAGGCGTGGGGAGGAAGGAGGGCTTGAGGGAGACTCTGGGAGTTCCAACCCTGGTGGAGGCCCTCGCTTCCCCCCCAGGCCCTTGGCCAAGCCTGAGGGCTGGTTTTCAGGAGAGGAGGGACTGGCAGAGGTGGGGCTGGTCCAAAGGGCTGGGGTCACAAACAGGAAGGCCTGGACCTACCTTAGTGGGAGCCAGGGGGAGCCACTGGCCGCGGCGGCCAGCAGCACAGTCAGCAGGGCACTTACCGGTTGTAGCCACTCAGCGAGAAGGCGCCCTGCGGCGAGGCGGATGTGCTGCTCTTGAAGTAGTAGATACAGCGTTTGTGGATGACCACAAAGCGCAGGGGCCCTGCGGGCAGGGCAGGGTGGGTGAGCCTCGGCCCCGGGCAGGCCCCACTCTGGGGACCATGCCCAGAGGCCCAGGATGGCTCCACGCCAGAGTCTAAACAGGCAGCAGGCTGATGGGCATGCAGGTCCCCCCCAGGCAGGGGGAGATTCAGGGGGACTGTGTGGTGCCTAGGAACAAGGACTAAAGCTGGCTCAAGGAAGGGCAGAGACAGGGCCAGCAGCCAGGGAAGCCAGAGCCACCTTGCTGGTGCTGCCCAGCTGCTGGGAGGTGGTGGAATGAGGGTGGGGGCAAAAAAGCCCAGAGATGCAGCCAACTAGAGCGCCCCCCTCCCCCGCCCAACACGGAGCCGACCCCAGGTAGTGATGGTGAGAGCCCCATCCCTGAGCACCTCCTCCTAGGCCCAGGAGCAGCTCAGCTGCAGGCCCTCATTGGAGCCTCCGGTTCAGAGAGGAGGAGGGAGACACCAAACCAGTCAGCCTGGGGCACCTCAACCAGGCAACACAGGGTCAGGGAGTCCCTGGCAGAGGGCACAGCTCAAACAACCCCATCGGACCTCGCAGCTGGTCAGAGGGATGGACAAGGTCCTGACGCTCTTGGGCCTGCAGTGTCTCAAAGCCCAGCACCTCCCAGGCCTGGGGCCTAGGGACCAGAGCCCCAGTCTCATGAAGCTCTCCAGAGACCCAGCACACAGATGGGTGTTGGCTTGGCACATGGGTTCACTACGGACAGAGTGACTGTCTGGCTCACTGAACACCGAACTGGTACGGTGAGGGTACCATCCAGGAGCCAGACCTACCAGACCAACAAGGGCCCACAGCTCCTGGCCACGGGGAGTCAGCACTGTGTGTCCGATGCCCTCCAGCCTCCCCCAGCTGCACCACCCCAGATCCTCCCACAGCCCTGGGGGCTAGAAAGGCCAAGTTCAGGGCCCGAGGGTGCATGAGCAGAGACAGAAGGGAAACTCCAGAGGGCCCATGGCAGGAAGGAAGCAGAGGCTCAGGAAGGCAGGTTACCTGCCATAGAGGCCCAGGGAGGCTCAGCCCTATCCCCGGGGCCTCCTTTCATGCCCCTCACCCCCACCTAGGAGACTCACATTTGAGTAGCTGCAGCTGGGTCCCGCCCTTCTTGTGCAGGTAGCCGGCCTTGGCCACACCCCCAGGCATGGTGAGCAAGTTCTGCGCACCGATGGCCTTCATAGGAACAGGCCAGTGTGTCTCTTCGGCCGCCATGAAGCTACAACACAAAAGGAAGGGGACATGTCTTAGCCGGGGATGGGAACACGCTATTGCCCACCATGGCCACGACAACCATGTGTTGGCTTGGCTGGGATACACCCCGTCAGCCTGGGGCATCACTCAGGCAGGGACCACGCAGTGCAGTCACCAGGGACAGGCTGCCTGCCTGGGGTTAACACATGACCCTCCACTCCAGGACCCCACTCCACAGCCTCCTCCTCCTGTTCCAGCCGCTCTCCCAGAAACCTGGCAGGCTCTTCCAGTCTCACACTTCCAGCCTGAGCCTGGAATGACTGCTACCACTCCTCCATGAAGAACTCCTACTCATCCCTCAAATCGAAGATTCAGAGCGCGCTCCTCTGTGAGGCTCCTCAATGCCCAGTTACATTCCGGCCCACCGTCTACTCCTGGTCCCTCTGAACTGCACCCCCGACCCTGTGCTGCCCCCATCCCACCTGCGCCTCATCCCTCCTGGGTCCACAGTGAAGCTGGAGGAGTCAGGGTCAGACCCAGAAGCCCAGTCTTGCTGGAACAGCTGCCCCATCCCCAGACACACACACACACAGAGAAAACCACTGCTCTCGGCAAGCCAGAGTGCTCCACCAAATGTTCGCTGCCTTCCGTCTGCCCGGACGCCTACTCCTCCCTGGGGCCCCGGCCTCGCCCTCTGCCTAGGTCCCGAGGGCTGCCCCCTCCAGCTTCCTCTGCACACAAAGCCAGCCCTCTGGTCTGCGTCCCCCAACAGCGGAGACTATGACAAAAGCGCGCCACCCCCGTGCCCGCCCGGCAGGCACAGGACAGAGCACTGCGGACATAGGGAGAAGAGGGCCCAGCGCTGGTGCCTGCCCAAGGAGGTGCCGGCAGACAGACGGGCCCCCGCCCCGTCCGGAGCCCCCAGACCCGCGGGGGGCCGGCCCCCGCCCACCAGCCCGCCTTTGTTCTCGCCGGAAGCGCCGGCTCGGTCCCGCTCTGTACTCACGATGTCCACGCGGCGGGCCCGGCTGGGATCGGGGGGGCAGCTC
>NW_011476431.1:3652-7356 GCF_000754665.1 Bison bison bison | reverse complement strand
TCCCCGCAGGAGTCAGGGGTCTGGTCCTGGGCAACTCCCACTTCCTCGGAACCCTCCACTCTCCCAGGAGACCCCCAGGCTGGCGGAGGCCTTTGGTGGCCTCCCCACCATCCTGCCTCCTCTACTGCTGATTAACATGGGCCACGGGCAGCAAGGGCAGGTCTAGCTTCAGCCCTGCTCCCACCTGGCTGCCTGCCCCTGGGTTCCGGCTCCCCTCAGGCCAGCGCAGCCAGCCCTGGCCTCTCCCAGCAACCTCCCTTCGCTCCGTGCCCATTCACAGTGCCCTTGCCAACTCCTCCCAACAGCATTCCCAGCCCCCCAGGTTGCCTCCACCCCACCCCCCCTGCCTGTGCCACCACCACCTCTGGGTGCCACCACTTCCTCTCCTCACTTCCCTTTGGGCCTCCAGTCTCTTTCCTCCATAACCCTCCCCTTGGCACATTCTCTAACACACACCCAATGTCCATGGCTGCTCTGCTCACATCCCACCAGCCCTTCCGGATCCGGCCCCTGTGGACCTCTCTCACGGGCTCTCCTCCTGCCCTCCACCCACCATGTGCCTGCACCAGCCAAGCCCAGGGCTGGCGTTACTCAAATCCACCATGCTCCCACCTTCAGGCCTCTGTCCACTGTGTTTCCACTGCTTCCTCTTACAACTGAGCTAACTTAACCCTCAAGAGTTGGTCCAAACGAACACTAGTCCTTCATACACTCTGCCAAAATCCAGAGGAAGGCATTCATTCTAAAAGGCCAGCATTACCTTGATACCAAAACCAAGTTTTCTCACAAGAAAACTACAGACCAGTACCCCTTATGAGTGTAGACATAAAGTTCCTCACCAAAACACCAGCAAGCTGAATCCAGCACCACACACAATGAATTCTAGACCACACCTAGTGGGATTTAACCTAGGAATGCAAGCTTGATTTAACAGTCAAAATTCAAAGAATGTAGAAAATTCCTTGGTGGTCCAGTTCTTAAGACAGCGCTTTCACTGCCAGGGCCTGGGTTCAACCCCTGGTGGGGGAATTATGTTGAGGCCAAAAAAACCCTCAAAAAGCAAAATTCAAGCATGTAATACATTATATCACCCTGCTTATTTAACTTCTATGCAGAGTACATCATGTAAAATGCCAGGCTGGGTGAAGCACAAGCTGGAATCAAGATTGCTGGGAGAAATATCAATAACCTCAGATATGCAGATCACACCACCCTTAGGGCGGAAAGCAAAGAGCCTCTTGAAGAAGGTGAAAGAGGAGAGTGAAAAAGCTGGCTTAAAACTCTACACTCAAAAACGAAGATCATGGCATCCGGTCCCATCACTTCATGGCAAATAGATGGGCAAACAATGGAAACAGTGAGAGATTTTATTTTCTTCGGCTCCAAAATCACTGCAGATGGTGACTGCAGCCATGAAATTAAAAGACACTTGCTCCTTGGAAGAAAACCTACAACAAAACTAGACAGCATATTAAAAAGCAGAGACATTATTTTACCGACAAGGTCCTTCTAGTCAAAGCTATGGTTTTTTCAGTAGTCATATCTAGATGTGAGAGCTGGGCCATTAAAAAGGCTGAGTGCCAAAAAATTGATGCTTTTAAATTGTGGTGTTGGAGGAGACTCTTGAGAGTTCCTTGGACTGCAAGGAGAGCAAACCAATCCATCCTAAAGGAAATCAGTCCTGAATATTCATTGGAAAGACTGATGCTCAAGCTGAAACTCCAATACTTTGGCCACCTGATGGGAAGAACCGACTCATTGGAAAAGACCCTGATGGTGGGAAAGATTGAAGGTGGGAGAAGGGGACGAAGGGGAGAAGAGTATGAGGTGATTGGATGGTATCACCGACTCGATGGACATGTGTTTGAGCAAGCTCTGGGAGATGGTGAAGGACAGGGAAGCCTGGCATGTCCATGAGGTCACAAAGAGTTGGACACGACTGAGCGACTGAGCAACAACAATACAATATATCAGTCTGCTGCTGCTGCTGCTGCTAAGTCACTTCAGTCGTGTCCGACTCTGTGCAACTCCATAGACGGCAGCCCACCAGGCTCCCCCGTCCCTGGGAGTCTCCAGGCAAGAACACTGGAGTGGGTTGCCATTTCCTTCTCCAATGCATGAAAGTGAAAAGTGAAAGTGAAGTCGCTCAGTTGTGCCCGACTCTTCGCGATCCCATGGACTGCAGCCCACCAGGCTCCTCCGCCCATGGGATTTTCCAGGCAAGAGCACTGGAGTGGGGTGCCATCGCCTTGTCTGATTTATCAATCTAATAAAGTACAAAAACCACACAACTGTCTCAGCGTGCTGTGCTTAGTCGCTCAGTCATGTCTGACTCTGTGACCCCGTGGACTGTAGCCTGCCAGGCTCTTCTGTCCATGGGGATTCTCCAGGCAAGAATACTGGAGTGGGTTGCCATGCCCTCCTCCAGGAGATCTTCCCAATGCAGGGATCAAACCCAGTTCTCCTGTACTGCAGGCAGATTCTTTACCATCTGAGCCACCAGGGAGGCCCAAGAATATTGGAGTGGGTAGCCTATCCCTTCTCCAGGGGATCTTCGGACCCAGGAATTGATCGGGGTCTCCTGCATTGCAAGCGCATTCTTTACCAGCTGAGATACTAGGGAAGCCCCAACTGTCTCAATAGATGCAGAAAAAGCATTTAACAAAATCTGGCAATTCTTCATGATAAGAACACTCAATAGGGATTTCCCTGGTGGTCCAGTGGCTGATCCTCCGCACTCCCAGTGCAAGGCGTTGAGGTTCAATCCCTGGTCAGGGAGCTAGATCCCACAGGCTGCAATTGAGAGTTCGCAGGCCGCAACAAAGACTAAACACGCCGTGTGCCGCACCTAAGACCCGGTGCAGACAACTTTTTTTTTTTTTTTTTAAGAACATTCAACAAACTAGGAGTAGGAGGAAACTTCCTCAACCTGGTGAAGAACATCAATGAAAAACCCTGAGCTAACATCACCATCAGTGGGGAGTGACCGAAAGCTTCCTGTCCAGTGAGGAACAAGGGAAGGACATTTTTATTCACCACTGAGCCAGAGTTTCCAGGACAGTTATACAGGAAGAAGAAATAAGAGCTATGCAGATTGGAAAAGAAAAGGCAAAACCGTTCAGAGATTAGGTGGTCAGGAAAAACCCCAGGGATCCACTAAAGAATGTTTAGAAATAGCAAACCAGCTCAGCAAGGCGGCAGGACAGCAGGTGCACACACAAAACTCCGTCGTATTTCTCTCTGCCAGCAACAATCCAAAAATGAAACAGGAGCTAGCTCAGCTTGCCCTTCTTCAGGTGGTCCTCCCCGACCTAAGAGGGGGGAACCCGGGCACAGAAGGGGCACCGGGCTGTCCCAAGGGAGGAGCAGAATGCTGCTGCCCTGGGTGGTGGGGACTGCAGGTGGCCTAGAAGCCCCCAGCCCACTCCAGCGCCTCCTCCCAAGTCTGTAAGGAGACCTGGAATCTTTGTGGGGGCGGGGGCGCTGGAGGCAGAGCTGAGGACTGACGGGGCCCACCCCTCCTCCTGGCTCCACACCTGGAGGGGAAGAAGCTGGGGTGGCCCCGCAGTCCCACCCTGGTCGGCTCGGCGGCCAGGCGGGCACAGGCCTGTGAAGGGCTCGGTCTCACCTGGCCACGGCCCCCTCTGCGGACTGGAGGCGCACTCCTGGTGTCCACTGGTTGGCCCGGCCACAGGCAGGCCTGC
>NW_011476431.1:0-1142 GCF_000754665.1 Bison bison bison | reverse complement strand
CCCCCTGCCTCAGGGAGGAAGCCCCTTGCCAGGGTCCCGCCCCCACCCCACAGCCACCTCTGCAGATTGGGCTTCTTCCCAGCTAATCACGGGAGCCCCAGATTCCAGGGCGTCAAGCCCAGCTTCCCTGGCCCCAAAAACAGCCGAACACGAGGTTACGACCTCCCCGGGGTGCCCCACGGGCCAGAATACAGAATCTGCCATGCGGCTCCGCCTCTGGAGGCCACTGTGACACAGGGGCCCGCGCCTCTCGCACCAGGAGACCTTCACGTGTCGAGGTGGCTGCCTCTCTGTCCTTTGACCCCAAGGGACGAAGGACGGATGGGATGCCAGCCTTCCCTCCTGTCCCCCAGGCCTCTCTGCCCCTCCCGCGCCCACGCCAGGCACAGCCTCTGTGACACAGCTGGGCTCACACACCCCCACGGGGCGCACTCGCGGCTCCCCAGCAAACACCTGGCTTGCTAGAAAGCACTTCCACCCCGAGTGGCCAAGCGCGCTCCATCACTGCCTGGTCCCCGCCCAGGTCCCACTCACAATGCAGCCCACCCGCCCCTCCCAGGCCTGCTCTGCCCGTCCAAGCTGGGCTCCCTCCTCCACCCAGGAAGCTGGGAGCGGGGAGTCCAGCCCAAGTTGCTGGGCACTGAGCCCTGTGCCCACTGCCTCCCCTCCCCTGAGTTCCAGTCTCAAGGTCCGCCCCCCGCCCCAACTCCCAGCACCAGCTGGGGGACGAAGCACTTTGGGGCCATGCGGCTGCAGGGTCTGAGGGGCCAGCAGTTCCTCAGACGCTGCACAGGCTTGTTCTGTCCTGCCCAGCAGCTGTCCCAGGGCGAGCACCCACAGCCGACCTGCCGGCACCTGGTCACGCACACATCTGGGTGTCCGGCTCGGGCCTCAGACACACACCCCGCCCCGCCCGCCGTCTCCTGGATGGGGAACTTGGTTTTGTGCATCCTCACTCTCTTCAGGGGGCACCCTGGCCTCCCCCGCCAGCGTCAGCCTCCGTACCCGCCGGGGGCCGTGGGCAGACGGCACCTACGGCAGACAGCTGACTACAGCCCACAGGCAGGGGGTGGCAGGGAGGTTAAGGGGGGCCTCCTCCTGTCCACCCTCACAGCATGCCCAGAGTGGGGAGGGGGCCCCAG
>NW_011476430.1:10236-13555 GCF_000754665.1 Bison bison bison | reverse complement strand
AGATATCACTTTGCTGACAAAGGTCCATATAGTCAAAGCTATCATTTTTCCAGTAGTCATGTATGGATGTGAGAGTTGAACTATAAAGAAAGCTGAGTGCCAAAGAATTGATGCTTTTGAACTGTGGTGTTGGAGAAGACTGTTGAGAGTCTCTTGGGCTGCAAAGAGTTCCAGCCAGTCCATCCTAAAGGAAATCAGTCCTGAGTATTCATTGGAAGGACTGATGCTGTAGCTGAAACGCCCAATACTTTGGCCACCTAATGGGAAGAACTGAGTCATTTGAAAGACTCTGATGCTGGGAAAGATTGAAGGCAGGAGGAGAAGGGATAACAGAGGATGAGATGGTTGGATGGCATCACCGACTTGATGGACATGAGTTTGAGTAAACTCCATGAGTTGGTGATGGACAGTGAGGCCTGGCGTGCTGCAGTCCATGGGGTCACAAAGAGTCGGACATGACTGAGTGAACTGAACTGTACACGGCCTAATCTTATTAGCAGCCCCATGCTTGAGCCGTTGCTATAAAACTTCTCACCAAATCCCACTGGGTGGAGACACACAGTTTTCGAGGGTAGGAGCCACTGTGTTCCCCTTTGCCTGGCAAAGCAATAAGCTATTCTTTTCTACTTCATCCAAAACTCTGTCTCTGGGATTTGATTTGACACTGGTGCATAGAGGCCAAGCTTTTGGCATCAAAATGCACTTGATTCCTCTTGAAATGCTCAAACGTGTTTTTGTCTTTTTCCCAGCAGAGGGGTGATGGTGTGCTCAGCTCCCATGAAGGTGACCAAGGCAGCAAGAAGGATGGCCAGCTCAAGAGTCCCAGCAGCAGCCACATGGCTTATGGCATCCTGGATATCCCACCATGGTATCTCTGCATCTTCTTGGGGATCCAGGTAATGGTACACAGAAGCATTGGGTGCAAGGAGGCTCTGTCTCAAAAGGCACATCGACACACACGGGTCAAATTAGTCAAGATCTAACTTCAGTTGCTCATGTTTTTGGCTTCCATGCTGTTGACCTTTAGGGGACTCAAGGCTCCTCCAGGCTCTCTTTTCTCCCACGGAGTTTGGGGATGGGGGCAGGGAGTTAGGGGAAGATTCTCCCCCATGCTAAGCTAATAGGTCACATCAAGGACACCAACTGGGCCATTGTGAGTTTTGTTTTATTTTGTTTTACCAAGATAGCAATTATTATTTTTTTGGCAACAGCTGAAATGTTTCATAACCAGTGCTTGGGGAATATTGGAAAACAAGCATTGTCAAACATTTGTTGGAATGTTATCTGGTGCAACTTTTCTATTAACTTGTAAAACACATGTTATTTAACCCAGGCCCTAATGCTCAAGAATTTTTCTGTAGAGAATTCCCCAGTGATCCAGTGGTTAGGAGTCCATCATTTCACTACCAAGGGCATGGGTTCAATCCCTGGTAGGGGAACTAAGTTCCCACAAATCGAGTGGCATGGCCAAATGAAACAAAAAAAAATTTTTTTAAGAATTTCTCTCTAGCTATGCTGGCAAGATGTGTTAAGATAAGTACAAAGTGGTTCTATTGATTAATCGTAAAATCACAACAACAAACAAAACCCGGAAACACCCCCAAAATATCCATCTTAGAGAACTGTGGTATATTCTAACAAATAATTTTTTAATGTAGCTGTTAGAAAGAGAAGGATATATTTACCTTGCAGTTAAAAAATGATCACCAACATAGATTAAATGAAAAAAGTCAAGTAAATAACTGTGTATAGTGTGATTTTTTTTATGTTAAAGACTAACAAACAAAAATAGAGATAGAACAGCAGAAATAAGTATATGTAGTAATTTTTGCATGTTTTCAAGGAATCATAAGAAACTAATAGAGGTATTTAACCTTGGGTTGAGGAACTAGAAAAAGGAAGGGAGCTTTCAACTTTTACTATTTGTTTTGTAACTTTTTGTAGCTTGAATCTTTAATCTCATAGATGGATTCATTTTCATTTTCATCCCAAAATGTTCAATGTGGAATATCAGGGATGGGATATACTTTTTTGTTTGCTTCCTGGTGCTTTTCCACAAAAGAAGAGAAGCAAATGGATTACTATTTTTAAAAATATTATTGTGAGCCAATAAAATGGATAATGTAGATACTTCATTATGAAAGGGTGTTGAATTTTGTCAAATGTTTTTTTCTGCATCCATTGGGGTGATAGGATTTTTATTTTTCATGTTATTAATATGGTGTATCATATTTACTGATTTGTATGTATTTAACATTCCAGGGACAAAAATCCTACTTAATCATGGCATATGGACCTTTTAATGTACTGTAGAATGCTATTTGCTAGGATTTCATTGAGCAGTTTTGCATCTATATCCATGAGGGATATTGGCCTGTAATTTTCTTTCCTCGTAGGATCTTTATCTTGCTGTGGTATCAGGGTTATGTGAAAGTCGCTCAGTTGTGTCTGACTCCTTGCGACCCCATGGACTGTAACCTGCTAGGCTCCTCTGTCCATGGGATTTTCCAGGCAAGAATACTGGAGTCGCTTGCCATTTCCTTCTCCAGGGGATCCTCCCAACCCAAGGATCAAACCTGGGTCTCCTGCATTGCGGGCAGATTCCTTACCGTCTGAGCCACAACCCCATCAGGGTTATGCTGGATTGTAAAATGAGTTTGGGAGTGGTCCCTCCTCTTCAATTTTTGGAGGAGTTTGGGAAGGCTTGGTGTTAATTCTTCTTTAGATATTTGATAGAATTTGCCAGTGAAATCATCTGGTCTTGGGCTTTTCTTTGTTGGGAAATTTTGATTACGGTTTTAGTCTCCTCACTAGTCATTGGTCTGTTCATATTTTCTATTTCTTCATGATTCAGTCTTGGTAAATTGTGTCTTTCTAGTAATCTATCCATTTCTTCTAGGTTATCCAATTTCTTGGTGTGTAACGGTACTACTGTTTTATGGTACTTTGCATTTCTATCGTATCATGTCTCATTTTATTTGAGTCCTCTCTCCTTTTTTCTGAGTTTAGCTAAAGGTTTGTTTACCTTTAAGAAGCTCTCATTTTGTTGATTTTTTCCTATTGTTTTTCATTTCATTTATTCCTGTTCTGATCTGTATTTTTTCCCTCTCTTCTAACTTGAGACTCAGTTTGTTCTTCCTTTTCCAGTTCTTTGAGAAATAAAATTGTTTATTTAAGACCTTTTTTCTTTCTTAATGCAGGCATAGATTGTTATAAACTGTCCTCTTAGAACTGCTTTTGCTGCATCCCACTAGTTTCGGTATGTTGTATTTCCATTTTCATTTGTCTTAAGTTACTTTTTATTTCCCTTTTGATTTCT
>NW_011476430.1:4155-9887 GCF_000754665.1 Bison bison bison | reverse complement strand
GAAGTGGAGAAGGCAATGGCACCCCACTCCAGTACTCTTGCCTGGAAAATCCCATGGATGGAGGAGCCTGGTGGGCTGCCGTCCGTGGGGTCGCTAAGAGTCGGACACGAGTGAGAGACTTCCCTTTCACTTTTCACTTTCATGCATTGGAGAAGGAAATGGCAACCCACTCCAGTGTTCTTGCCTGGAGAATCCCAGGGATGTGGGAGCCTGATGGGCTGCCGTCTATGGGGTCGCACAGAGTCAGACACGACTGAAGCATCTTAGCAGCAGCAGCAGCAGCAGCAGCAGTCTTGAAGAATGTACTCAGGCCTGGTCAATGGTCTTGCCCTCACCTTGTGCCTTATTTTAATAATGAGCCTCTTGTCTTTTCCTATTCTTAAGGCCACCTCCTTGGCTCCTGTTATGTCCTCCCACACTGCGTCCCTACCTTGGTTTCTTACCTAGAACAGCAGTTCTCAGCCCTGGGGTCCTGCCTTTGAACCCCAGACCTTCTGGTTGTGTCCCTGCTTCTTGCTGCCAGGCCTTCCCAGTTCCTGCCACTTGCCTGGATCTCCTCCGAGACCAAAGGTTGAGCCTCCAGTAGAAGGAATAGGATTAGGTGGAGTAGGCAGCCACAGCATCTCTAAGTTTGTGTCCTCTCTCTGCTCTGCCTACAGCACTTCCTCACGGCCCTGGGGGGGCTTGTGGCAGTGCCGCTCATCTTGGCTAAGGACCTGTGTTTGCAGCATGATCCCCTGACCCAGAGCTACCTCATCAGCACCACTTTCTTCGTCTCTGGCATCTGCACTCTCCTTCAAGTACTTTTAGGAATCAGGTAGGTAAAACTCCTCTCCATGGATTCTGACTTTTATCTCCCAGGGTAGCAATAAGGTTTACTTGGCTTGTAGCCTGAGATGAGTTAGAAAGCTGGTGTGACATGATAGAGGGAGCACAGGATCAGAAGTAAGCACATAAGTTCAAGTCCCAGCACCAACATTTACTATCTACAGTAGCCTGAGTTCTTCGTTAAAGTAATACAAATAGCTACAGATGGCCATGCTTGAAACCTTTTACCTTTGCAAATTCTACAAGGCTTGTGCTACTGAACACACTGTGGGGACTCCTCCCTGGACTTCAGAAGGAGCAGTGCAAGTGAGGAAATCTTCACTGTAAGTCCGCTTGTGACCTAGTCTGTGCCAAGTCTGTGCCCAGTTTTGGAGATGCAGAGGAAAATGGAAAACTTTCCCTATGATGTGCTTCTGCCCAACCTGTCTTATGAGAAAATGACTTGAGAGGAAAAATTACTATTTATTCTTTTTTTCCTTCCAGTTTCATTGACATGTGATTGACAGACAACATTGTGTAAGTGTACAGCATAATGATTTGACTTACATACATCAAGAAATGATTAGCACAGTAGATTTAATGAACATCCATCATCTCACATAAATATAAAATTAAAGAAACAGAAAAAAAATTCTTTCTGATGAGAACTTTTATCCTTTATCAATTATCTGAATCAAACTACAAGTGAAGGCTATTACAAAGTGGCTAATTATTTCCAAGATAAGCTGCCTGTAGAGAGTATATAGCAGAGAAGGCAATGGCACCCCACTCCAGTACTCTTGCCTGGAAAATCCCATGGACAGAGGAGCCTGGAAGGCTGAAGTCCATGGGGTCTCGAAGAGTCGGACACGACTGAGCGACTTCACTTTCACTTTTCCCTTTCATGCGTTGGAGAAGGAAATGGCAACCCACTCCAGTGTTCTTGCCTGGAGAATCCCAGGGACGGGGAAGCCTGGTGGGCTGCCGTCTATGGGGTCACACAGAGTCGGACACGACTGAAGTAACTTAGCAGCAGCAGCAGCAGCAGAGAGTATCTAGAGAATATTCCTTCCTAACCTAGTCTTCTTGCCTAAATCAAATCAAAGGCTCTTTCCAAAGTGCTGCTTTTGCAAGTCATTTACAGGAGATATGCCAGTGCTTAAAGTCTCCCATTTTTTGTTGACAACAGGGGTTTAGAGCCTACATCTTTGCCAAATTATTTCCCTTCTCTCTCTTCCTTCTTCTGTAATCATCTTTGAGGCCAAGATTTTCCCCAATCCCCCACCAAGCACTGAGAGAGGTTTAAGGTTTGGTCTGGTCTGTTTCTCAAGTCCCTGATATCCAGGACCCCTCCAACCTTTCCGGGATCAGTCCCTGGAGTGACAGGTGCTGCAGTAGAGAGGCCTTGCAGCCACCTGCCTGGACACCCAGGAGGCCCCACCCCTGAGCCACCCATGGAGAGTTACATACACAAGGCTCTTCTGGATGGGGAAGCTCCTTGCCTTAAATTGAGATGGTGTTCACTATAATAATGGAAAAATGTTGATCTTGGAAGCTGAGGGCCTGAATTCTAGTTCTGGCTTCTGTGCTGTGGGAAGCTGCACAAGCCATTCACCCTCTCTAAAACCCAGTGTTCTCATCTGTAAAATGAGGGAGTTGAAGTGTGTCATATCGATAAGTCCTTCCATCTCTAATATGTGGACACCTGTGCTGTTGACAGAGAAGATGATGCAGTACTATGTTCCAACTGGAATCTCAGTACTGAGGGTGCTTGTGGGCCTCGCCTTCTGGTAAACCCTGTGAGAGACAAAACAAAATCAGAATATAGAGTTAAAAGAATCTGCAGCCTAATTAAACATGCAGAGAAACAGGGAAATAAAATTAAGAAAGAAAGCCATGCTAATGTCTTAGACTAAGGTGGGGACATGAATACACCTGAGATTATTTCCCTGAAATAGGCTTCCTGTTTAGAGACTAACAAGTATAGTGGCTTATTAGAGACATTAGAAATTATAAAACTAGCTGATAGCCTGTGAATCAAAGGTCTAATAGACTTGATTGATTGCAGATTATCGGATAAACAGTATTTAATGATGTACTTTTTAGACTGCAAACACAAATGCTGGTACTGCAATAAGATTTCAGAATATGTTAATGATTAAAACCACGTTAAATAGTCAAAGGGAATGATAAGAGGCAAAAAAACAGCTTCCCTGATAAGAGCTGAAGAGTGCAGTGCCCATTGTGGGGCAGGCAGCTACAACCCTTGGCAGAGGGATGGCTGCCTCCCTGGTGTGTCTTTAGGGGTCTTGGGTGTATCCCCCAAGGGCCTTCCCACTGAGGTGCTCAGTTCTGAATTTATGTAACCATTCATTTCAAAAGAAAGCATTACGTTTAAATGCAATCACTAAAGAAAACGAAATATTGACTGTGTAATTCTGGGTCTTAATTCCATTTCTGGAATAATTCCATTTCTAGAATAATTCATTTTTACCTGGGATTTTCTTTTTCTGGAGTGGTTCCAAGTGATATATCTCCCTTTTATTTTCCTGGGAATGTCTCAAGTGTGGAGCCAGTATTTCTGCCCAAAGAACATTCAGACCTGGCTTCTATGTAGTCTTGCCCAAATCAGCCTGGGTCCTTTTCTTCCATGGACTTGCCTGCAGCTGGGCCCTGATCTGCCTGAGCTCTGTATCTGTTGCTAGGTTCTGCACAAAGTCCATGCCCATCGCCAGAGGTCTGCAGCCACCTTGCCCTTGCCTCCATGACAATCGCACAAGCCACCAGATGTGCCACTGGAAGTCTGTGCGTGCTTGCTAAGTCGCTTTAGTCATGTCCCATTGTGACCTTATGGACTGTAGCCTACTAGGCTCCTCTGTCCATGGGATTCTCCAGGCAAGAATACTTGAGTAGGTGGCCATGCCCTTCTCCAGGAGATTTTCCAAACCCCGGAATCAAAACTGGGTCTTCTGCACTGCAGGCAGATTCTGTACTGCTAAGCCACCAGGGAAGCCCATGAGAGAAATACATCTTATGTATACTGATAATCATTTATCTAGTTAAAGATGGCAAAAGGAATCAAAGAAATGTTAAAGGTTATTTCTGGGTGATACACATTATATATGAAAGGTATGTACCAATATTGTACATGTGCTGATAAAGTTTATCTACTCAAGGGTTAAAAAAAATGATTAGAATGAAATGTTAATAATTATTTCTGGGTTGTGGAATTATGGTGATTTATGCTTTGTATTTTTATTTACCATTAATTTTTCTTCAGAGTCCACGTGTTGCTTTATAACTGGCAGAAATAAGAGCCATTTAAAACTTTTTCTTAGAAAAGTTTTAATGGTTAACTTTAACATCAGGGCATGTTTCATGAGCCCCACATCCTTTGAATCTTTCAGTCCAGTTCAGTTCAGTCAGTCAGTCATGTCCGACTCTTTGTGATCCCATAGTTTTTCCAGGCCACAATACTGGAGTGGGTAGACGTTCCCTTCTCCAGGGGATCTTCTCAACCTATGGATCAGACCCAGGTCTCCCACATTGCAGGCGGATTTTTACCAGCTGAGCCACAAGGAAAGCCCAAGAAGATTGGAGTAGGTAGTCTATCCCTTCTCCAGCAGATCTTCCTGATGCAGAAATCAAACCAGGGTCTCCTGCATTGCAGATGGATTCTTTACCAACTGAGCTGACTGAAACCAGGCTTCAACAGTAGGTGAACCATGAAATTTCAGATGTTCAAACTGGATTTAGAAAAGGCAGAGGAACCAGAGATCATATTGCCAATATTAGATGGATTGTAGAGAAAGCAAGAGAATTCCAAATAAACATCAACTTCTGCTTCATTGACTACACTAAAGCCTTTGACTCTGTGGGTCACAACAAACTGTGGAAAACTCTTCAAGAGATGGGAAGAACAGACCACCTTACCTGCCTCCTGAGAAACATGTATGCAGGTCAAGAAGTAACAGTTAGAAAAGGATATGGAGCAATGGACTGGTTCCAAATTGGGAAAAGAATACCCAAAGGCTGTATACTATCACCCTGCTTATTTAACTTGCATGCAAAGTACATGTTGTGAAATGCCAGGTTGGATGAAGCACAAGCAGGAATCAAGACTGCCAGGAGAAATATCAATAACCTCAGATATGCAGATGACACCACCCTTAATGCAGAAAGTGAAGAGGAACTAAAGAGCCTCTTGATGAAAGTGAAAGAGGAGAGTGAAAAAGTTGGCTTAAAGCTCAACATTCAAAAAACTAAGATCATGTCATCTGGTTCCATCACTTCCTGGCAAATAGATGGGAAAACAGTGGAAACAGTGGCAGACTTTATTTTCTGCAGATGGTGACTTTCAGCCATGAAATTAAAAGATGCTTGCTACTTGGAAGAAAAGTTATGACCAACCTAGATAGCATATTAAAAAGCAAAGACATGACTTTGCTGAGAAAGTTCCATATAGTAAAGCTATGGTTTTTCCAGTAGTCATGTATGGATGTGAGAGTTGGACCATAAAGAAGGCTGAGTGTTGAAGAACTAATGCCTTTGAACTGTGGTGTTGGAGAAGACTCTTGAGAGTCCCTTGGACTGCAAGGAGGTCAAACCAGTCCATCCTAAAGGAAATCAACGCTGATTATTCTTTGGAAGGACTGATGCTTGAGATGAAGCTCTAATACTTTGGGCACCTGATCCAAAGAGCCGACTCATTAGAAAAGACCCTGATGCTGGGAAAGATTGAGGGTAGGAGAAGGGGACGACAGAGGATGAGATGGTTGGATGGCATCACTGACTCAGTGGACATGAGTTTGAGCAAGGTCCAGGAGTTGGTGATGGACAGGGAAGCCTGATGTGCTGCAGTCCATAGGGTCACAAAGAGTTGACATGATTGAGTGACTGAACTGACCGAGTGACCCTTTCCAGAA
>NW_011476430.1:0-2711 GCF_000754665.1 Bison bison bison | reverse complement strand
TGGCTGCAATCACCATCTGCAGTGATTTTGGAGCCCCCAAAAATAAAGTCTGACACTATTTCCACTGTTTCCCCATCTATTTCCCATGAAGTGATGGGACCAGATGCCATGATCTTAGTTTTCTGAATGTTGAGCTTTAAGCCAACTTTTTCACTCTCCTCTTTCACTTTCATCAGGAGACTTTTTTTTAGGACATAGGAATAAACTCTAGTAAATTAATGGAAACAATTCATCTTGCTCTTGAACATAAAATGTATTTAGTAGTTTCAAAAAGGTAGAGGGAATTCCCTGGTTGTTCAGTGGTGAGGATTCAGTACTTTTGATGCAAGTTCCCTTGGTGGGTGAACTAAGATTCTGCAAGCTGAGAGGTGCAACCAAAAAAAAAAAAAGGTAAAAAGTGCATCTATCATGTTAGTACATTATCCCAACTACATGTAATAATCTTGAAAAAAATAACATGAACAGAGTTAGAAAAATGCTGAACTACTTGAAAATTTTGAAATATCCCTTAAATAAGTTCTAAGTTAGGGATATAATAACAGAAAATATTTTTTAAGTGAAAACAAATCTCACCATCAGTAAAACTGTTTTAAATATATTTTGGCAGTGTCTAATTTCTATGTAATGAGTAAAATAGTTTATAGACAAGGAAAAACAGACATAAAAATCACATCTTTTGTGACTTAATGAAATGCAAATTCACTTTTGTCAGGATTTCATTATATGCCTATTAAACTAAAAAAATGAAATGAGAAACCCCAATATTGATAGATTGTATAATACTAACCTTGGTGCTGGAGGGATAGAAAAGAAAACTAGACTTCTCTGCCTTCAAGGAACCCAGTAATACTGAAATGGCTGAGGCCATGGTGGTATAGCAATGATGGATTGTTTATAAGTATAACTGTAAACTGTTTAAAGAATCCCTGAGACTAAGTTACTGTAAATGACTAGTTTGTTAGTACAAGGGCTAAACAGGAAATATGTAACTAGAATATAAGTGGGAGTTTTGTCTCACTCACTGTGGTATTTCCAATACTTGACAACCAGTGCCTCCCACAGAGCAAGTCCTCAGTAAATATTTGTTGAATGAATGAAATGTGCATATGGAATTACAGCAAAAAACTGAAACACAAATCTTGGATTACATACTGTCTGTACCTATGATATGCAAAGGTGTCTATGTTCATTTTAAAAGCTCGAAAGGGATTTTGCAATGATATAGTGTGTTTCCCTTCTCTGTCAAGATACTGAGCTTCATAATTTCTATGAATTTTTAATTGAAGTATAGTTAATTTACAACATTGTGTTAGTTTCAAGTATATAGCAAATTGATTCAGTTATACGTATATATATGTATAACATTTATATATATAAATGTATATTATATATAGATTCTCTTTCATTATAGATTATTATAAAATAGATTATAGTTCCCTGTGCTATACAGAGGGTCCTTGTTGTTTACCTATTATATATATAACAGTGTATACACGTTAATCCCAAATTCCTAATTTATCTCTCCCCACCATAATTTTTTAACTAAAAAATCGTTCATACATACCCATTCCATCACCCATGTTTCCTGCCCTGTCTGTGCCATATATTCCAATCTCTTTTGGAGCCTGATGGGTCTAGATTTATGAATCTAGATCAGTTGTTCTCAACCCTGGCTGGTGTTAGAATCACCTGGAGGTCTAAGCTCTCTCCATGCCTGGGTGCACCCGTGAACTCATCTGAGGCTGATGCTCAGCCCTTGCTAGTTCCTATGTTCAGCCAGGACAAAATCCAGTTAGGCAGTAAAACTCTTTCGTATACTTTATATTTTCATTAAATAAAATGGGTTCGTTCTCAAGGAGACTCTTTAAGCTATCTTCGTGGAATCCTGATTTCAAAAGTACTCTTTTAGTATTGTTAAGAACAAGTATCTAAACTGGGTAAGGTACATATGACAAATGCAAGCAAGAGGCTAAGATCCTGTTCCATTCTCCCTCCACACCAGTTCTATTATAATATGCAGGTGAGGAGACTAGGTCAGCCTTAACAGCTTCTGACCTTCTAGTAAGACAGGATTATTGGAGGTTGACTTACCAGGCTATGTTCACCTTGAAGGGAGACAAGTCAGATGGACACTGCTGGAAGTTCTCACAGAGGCCAGAGTGAGACGCTGACCAGGAAGAAGGAAGGCTTGTGTGGGGGACACGCCCTGATAATGGACCTCAAGCATGTTCAGTCCATGTGATAGAAAGGAATCTGGAGGTAGAGGTCTGGAATCGCCTTTCATTTTTGAAGGCACAAAGGAATCTAGCCACCCAGATTCTAGGCTGTGCATCTCTTGTCAGTGGGGGAACTTGACGTGTGTGCACTGTGTTTTGATCCTGGGGTCTGGGGAAGTTTCTGTGGGACTGAGGAAGACAGTGGCACCCACCAAACGTGCTCCCTGAGCTCTGTGCTGCCCCAGATCATTTCCCAGTATGTGACTCTCTGCTCCTGGGCTCGCATCTCCAGGACTGGGATTAGGTCTGCTGATCTTATCCTCCCCACCTCTCCTACCTGTCCAAAGTTTGGCAAAGTTCATGGATCTGACTTGGAGATTGATAAGAGTTCCCTCGGAGAAGGCAATGGCACCCCACTCCAGTACGCTTGCCTGGAAAATCCCATGGACAGAGGAGCCTGGTAGGCTGCAGTCCATGGGCTCACAAAGAGTCAGA
>NW_011476429.1:10524-11574 GCF_000754665.1 Bison bison bison | reverse complement strand
CTTTGTCATCAAACTCTGTTCAAATTTGAAATGGTGTTGAACATGACACTTTTGAAGCAAAACTATGCTCAAAAAACTCAAACATGGTACAGCAGTCAAGTATGCTGCATGTACATAAGTGCTCAGTTGCTTCAGTTATGCCTGATTCTGCAACCCCATGGACTACACTGTCCATGGAATTCTCCAGGCAAGAATACTGCTGTGGGTTGCCATTTTCTACTCCAGGTTATCTTCCTGGCCAGGGATCTAACCCGGGTCTCACACACTGCAGGCAGATTCTTTACCATCTGAGCCACCTGGTATATGTAGGACCTAATGTACTCTTGCATTATCAAGCTGTTAGCTGTGGTTTTCAAAATCATGATGTTACTCTAACTCTAAATACTGAGGTAACTTGGTAACAATGCATTACTTCAAAATAAAGGATTTATGTAATAAAGAAAAGAAAGTCAAGCAAATGCATTTAAAGATGTAATGAGCATTTATTCTGTACAAATGTAGACTCTTGAGACTGGAAATCAAGAGGGTTTATTTTGGTTTTAGGAAGCAGAATCTCCCTTAAACCAACATCAGCCAAAAGTATGTGACTTAGGAGGGTACAGAGGCTTAACACAGAAGCCAGGGAGAAAGTGAAACTGGGCTTCCCAATACAGAAATTTGAATTCCCGTATTAAGTATTTTCTGCCTTTAAGCAGTATGGTCTCTTACCTTCTCTGTGCCTATGAGAGAGACATAGAAAGAGAACTGGCCCAATTTTCTCTTCATGTAGGTCAGTTTTCTCTACTTCTCTATGAGTGTGGCCAGGGTACATTCAGGTTTTCTAGACTTTGAAGCTGGAGAAGGCAATGGCAACCCACTCTAGTACTCTTGCCTGGAAAATCCCATGGATGGAGGAGCCTGGTAGGCTGCAGTCCATGGGGTTGCTGAGAGTCAGACACAACTGAGCAACTTCACTTTCACTTTTCACTTTCATGCATTGGAGAAGGATATGGCAACCCACTCCAGTGTTCTTGCCTGGAGAATCCCAGGGACGGGGGAGCCTGTTGGGCT
>NW_011476429.1:4796-7198 GCF_000754665.1 Bison bison bison | reverse complement strand
TTCTTTTTAATGGCTGAGTAATACTCCATTGTGTATATGTACCACTGCTTTCTTATCCATTCATCTGCTGATGGACATCTAGGTTGCTTCCATGTCCTGGCTATTATAAACAGTGCTGCAATGAACATTGGGATACACGTGTCTCTTTCCCTTCTGGTTTCCTCAGTGTGTATGCCCAGCAGTGGAATTGCTGGATCATAAGGCAGTTCTATTTCCAGTTTTTTAAGGAATCTCCACACTGTTCTCCATAGTGGCTGTACTAGTTTGCATTCCCACCAACAGTGTAAGAGGGTTCCCTTTTCTCCACACCCTCTCCAGCATTTATTACTTGTAGACTTTTGGATCGCAGCCATTCTGACTGGTGTGAAATGGTACCTCATAGTGGTTTTGTAATAATCATGATAATAGCAGTAATTTAAAGTTACTGCTATTATCATGATTATTATTCTAAGGACATGCTGCTGCTGCTAAGTCTCTTCAGTCGTGTCCGACTCTGTGAGACCCCAGAGACGGCAGCCCACCCATCCCTGGTGTTCTCAAAAGAACACTGGAGTGGGTTGCCATTTCCTTCTCCAATGCATGAGAGTGAAAAGTGATAGTGAAGTCGCTCAGTCGTGTCCGACTCTTAGTGACCCCATGGACTGTAGCCTACTAGGCTCCTCCGTCTGTGGGATTTTCCAGGCAAGAGTACTGGAGTGGGGTGCCATTGCCTTCTCTGCTAAGGACATATATTAATCTAATTTTTCCTAACTTAATATGTAAGAATAGTAAGCTTAAACTGTTGAAGACTTTATTTTCTAGACCACCATAATGTTTATCACTTCCCTTACTTGAAAGTAAACTTTATAAACCAGGGTCCATGTTCATATACTTCCTAGCTTAGCTTGGAGAGTAGAAAATTCTCAATAAACATTATTAAATGGGGAGATGAACTAATGCATGAATAAAAGAAGAAATTTTAAAGAATAAATCAAGGTATGAATGAAAGAAAGAGTCCATACTCAATTGCTTTTGATATGTTTTCCAAAGGGCAGTGGGTAAAAGGGAAATATTGCTTGCTGTTTAGTTACTAAGCTGTGTTAGACTCTTTTGGGACCCCAGGGACTGTAGCCCACCATGGTCCTCTGTCCATAGAACTTCACAGTCAAGAATACTGGGGTGGGTTGCCATTTCTTCCCCCAGGGGATCCTCCTGACCCAGGAATTGAACCCATGTCTCCTGTGTCTCCTGCATTGCAGGCTCTTCTTTACTGCCTAGTCACCAGGAAAACCCCAAAGGGAAATATACATTTGAGATAAAATATATAAAAGATAATATTTAACCCTAGTTTTCATTAAAATAACTTGTGTTTACTTTCAATCTCTCCCTTAACAAATATACATGCTAATGCACAAACACACATATGAGAGTATTCACATATTTGTATATCATTATTTCAGCACTGAAAGTGGAAAGTGTTTGCTCTGTTTCTTCCTTCTATAAAGGATGTTTTGATTCTCACATCAACACTTGTGTCTTGATACTCTGAAATATCCCTTTGGGACATTTAACGCATGTTTTCCTTTAAAGGCTCAGTTTGATAGTACAGATAGCAAGGAAGCAAGAGGTTGCTTGCTATGCAAGCACATTTATTCTAAGATTTGAATTTTTTTTAGCCAAGACCCTGAATACTTGGACCAGATTGCCTTCAGCTCACTGTTTTGCTGTGATAGCAAAGCATAAGGTAATTAATATATACAAAAGAAAGGATAATGGCAGGATTACTTTTCTCTCTTTTTTTCTTGTAGGCAGTAAGACAAAGTGGAGAAGGTCTATAGATACATAGCAATTGCTTATTATTTTTCCAGAAATAAATCTTTGATTCTAGTCACACAATTTTAAGGCAGAAGTGTTGTATGATATTGGACATTCTTGAAAAATGTGCATTTCCCCAAGTGTAACATTGTGGTTATGATTATTTCTGTTATTTCTCTATCAAAAGAGAAATTAGAAGTAAATCACTCCCATGACAAAGAGAAATAGGGGAATAGTTAGAAAACTGGTTCTCAATCTGATGGTAAAAATGCTCTTGTTTTTCTCTGATTCTTTTCTTAATCCTCAAAATCATAATGTAATTTGCCTTGATTATGTACTACAGAGACAGACCTATGACTTTTGTTTCATTAGTTTTGGATAGAAAAAATTACATGGAGAGAAGAACCCTCAAATGAAAAGATAAATATGAATCCAAGGATTAAACATGGTCTAATGTTAAAGCTGGTTTTAGAAAAGGCAGAGCAACCAGATCAAATTGCCAACATCCACTGGATCATCGAAAAAGCAAAAGAATTCCAGAAAAACATCTATTTCTGCTTTATTGACTATGCCAAAGCCTTTGACTGTGTGGATCACAATAAACTGTG
>NW_011476429.1:0-1522 GCF_000754665.1 Bison bison bison | reverse complement strand
TATATGTTATATATATATATAAAACAATATATATAAATATATATATTGTTTTCTATTTGTATTGTTTCCTCAACTAACATGTGTTCCATTGTGAAATATATGAAAATGTAAATTCAAAAGGTCAGAGACAACCAATGAGAAAACAATAAAAACTGGAGATGTCAGTGTATTTACTGAATGATAAATATTACTAGAGAAACAAGCATAATCAAGGCAAAGTACATAAATTCTTTTAGTAAAATATTATAGTGTGAAACTAGTTTGCTTTGTTTTTGCTACAGACACAAGATTATCTCAGAGGACAATGTTTAAAGGTAAAGTAGAAAGATTGGTAGAAAGACATAATAAAAAAAAAAAAGATTCATTACCATTGATATATTTATGCATCCTAAACAAGATTAGCCACTTACAACCTATTACTGAAAGCTCATTCGTATTAGAAAGTAAAAGCATTCTAATAAATACACATAGACCATAATAAGAAAAGGTAAAAATGAGTCAATTTAAATGTGAAAAGACCAAAGCAAAATTTTTCTGATTTGTGAGACCCCGATCTCCATTGAGAAATGCGTAATTTAATATTTACAAAAGGTTTCAAACAGTGCCTTAATAATTAAATATCAATGATCAGCTATTAAACAAGAATAAGAAATTTAAAGTCCTCATATCTTTCAGTTCATGGGTATAGTGACCAAAGGAAACTAAGATCACACCCACAGAGAGATCTATATATTTATTAACAAATGAAGTTTTCTATCCAAAATCTCTTTAGAGAAGATATAACAGAATTACTTTTTATTATGAATCTGTGAGGGTGAAAAACTAGTTTTAAAAAACAATTTTGAATCAGTGTCTGTGATGTGAACTTGAATTGCTTAATAAAAATTTGCTGAGTGAATAAATGAACTAATCAAGAAACAAACAGAAGATATACTCACTGTCACCCGGAAAAGTTGACTGATCAAATAAACTACAGAATTTTAAAACACAGAAAAAGAGAAAGTAACCATAAACTATATTTTCTCTTGTCTTTATCTTACTCTAGGAAAAGTCACATAAAGTTTAAGTCTATTTGATTATGCTAATGCTGAATAAAACGGAGTGGGTCCCATCCTCATTCATTCTGAATGGAGTCCCAGGACTGGAAGATGTGCATATTTGGATTTCCTTCCCATTCTGCTCCATGTATGTTGTAGCTATGGCAGGGAATTGTGGACTCCTCTACCTCATCTACTGTGAGGACTCCTTGCACAAACCTATGTATTACTTCTTGGCCATGCTTTCCCTAACTGATCTTGTCATATGCTCTAGCACAGTCCCTAAAGCCCTCTCCATCTTCTGGTTTCATCTCAAGAAAATTGGCTTTGATGGATGCCTGATCCAGATGTTCTTCGTCCACACCTTCACAGGAATGGAGTCTGGGGTGCTCATGCTCATGGCCCTGGACCGCTACGTGGCCATCTGCTACCCTCTGCGCTACTCAACTATCCTCACAAATCCTGTCATTGCAAAGGTGGGTCTC
>NW_011476428.1:13274-14079 GCF_000754665.1 Bison bison bison | reverse complement strand
ACAGTCCACGGGTCTCAAAGAGTCAGACACGACTGAGTGACTGAACAGCAACAGTGAGGGATACAGTTATTCTTTATTCCCATGAAGAGAGCATTATTTTTTTTCCCTAACTTTGTTTGTTGTTCAGTCATTAAGTTGTACATTTGTCCCTAATAATTAATCATTATTCTGGGTGCCTAATGCCAGTAAAACTTCAAGTGATGGCTGAAGCCCAGGTTTCCTTATTCCCATAAACTGTCCTTTCTAGTGTGATATTTATAACTCTTATTTCCATGTACTTTTATAATTGCTGTATAAGCCTGAGTCTTCCTCATTCCTCTCTCTCTGTTTCTTCTCTTTTTTAATGTTGTCATGTTTTCTCCAGATTACAATGAATTTTCAAATTGAGATCAAATTTCATACTCTTAGAAGCTCACAGGAAGCTTAAGCTAAAACAAATTATTGTGAGTAACAAATGAGTTATGAGTCATTAATGGTGTTCCATAGGTTATAACAGGAAGGCGGCATCTAGAGAGGAGAAGTTGCTTAAGACTCTGTGTAAGTTTTAAAACTCTTGTTATTCTTTTGAAGAATAAATTTGAATTTTATCAAGGACATAGAGCATCTTGTCAGGAAGACTGCACTTTTTAAGTATCTCCTGGATACCAGTTATTTTAAGTGGCACAATCCATGAAAAACTTCAAAGAAACAAGGTAAAAAAGCCCGCCAATAATTTGAAAACTTTTTATAATTCTTACTCTCACCATTAGATTAATTTTATTGTAACAATGTACCTGAAACTAGCTTCTTTGCACCGCCCCCCACC
>NW_011476428.1:11541-12961 GCF_000754665.1 Bison bison bison | reverse complement strand
AAGCAGATGTCTTCTCTGGATAATAAGGCCTCCCAGTCTCCCTACCCCTGAAAGCTTGTTGTTGAGATGTGAAAGATACAGGAATTCTTGGCCTCTGGAGGAGACGAATGCAATCTGGGCCCAGTGATGAGGTTTGATCACTCAGAGCTTTGGTGTAATAAAGTTTTGTTAAAGTATAAAAGAGATAGAGAAAGTTTCTGACATAGACATCAGAAGGGGGCAGAAAGAGTGCCCCCCTCCTAGTCTTTAGTCAGATGTTTTATGTCTGTTAGAAAGCTATTCATCAGATAAGAGAGACACCTCAAGGCTGACAGAGATTCCCCAGGCCCCTCTCCCACAATATGCATTTTTGAGATAGGATGGCATGAGGTCATCTCCCAGCCATAAAATATGAATACTGGTTTGTTGAGCTGTTATCAGCCCAAGGTTTGAGAAAAGAAAAAAATTTAGTCTTAGGTGGAACCATTTTGAAGAAAGGCAAATTCCAAAGCATATACGTAGTTACATTAAAATAGCTTAAGAAAAACATTTCCATAAAAAACACGCATTGGTTAGCCCAAGGTTTAGAAAATCTAAGTTCAGGTGGAAACAGGTGTCGTCATGGCAACACATAATTTTAAGAGAGAAAAAAAAAAAAAAAACTGACCCTTGTAGTTTTTTTCCTCCTGCCGCTTAAGGGAGAGATAAAAAATGTCTGACACTTGCAGCCTATTTCCTCTGTTTGGAGACCCCTGGCCTTCCCGCCTGTTACCCTCTCACCACCAATAACAGGAGTACGGGGGTGGGTGGGGAGCTGCAGACTTCTGTCAAGACCTCCACCCTCCCTTCCCACCCACAACCTCATAGCCTGGTTTTTGTCCTCTACGTTGAGACTTAAGGACTAATCTCATGATTCTGTTTATTGCTGTGTCACTCACCACAAAGCTGAGGAATCTCAGGAAAGCCCTCAACCCCTGTTAAATACTGTCCACAACTCTTCATATCTCTCTTCTTCAGCCCAGCAGCCCCTCCTGCCCAATTCCGTAAATCATTCTACTGTTCCTTTTGGAATCTACAGTCAGTCATCAGCGTAACCTAATATACAGTAAATTTGCCTCCTTCTCCTAATATAACCTTAACTTTACATTACTTGTCCAGCTGAAATCTGTATTCTGAGACAAGGCTTCCCTAGCAGCAATCTCAGTGGTGAAAATTTTCTTACCCACTTTCCTCTTAATGCTGTATTGTTCCATGATTTTGAATTTGTAATATTTTCATACTTTGATTTTTTTTCTCCAAGCTCTTTCCTTAAGTGATCTTACTTAGTTTTGTGGATTCAATATGATATGAGAGGGTTAAATCAATACCAAATTGCTAACATAGTGAAGTGATATATAGTGAAGTCACTCAGTCGTGTCTGACTCTTTGCGACCCCATGGAC
>NW_011476428.1:9554-9866 GCF_000754665.1 Bison bison bison | reverse complement strand
TTTGACTGTGTGGATCACCATAAACTGTGGAAAATTCTGAAAGAGATGGGAATACCAGACTACCTGACCTGCCTCTTGAGAAATCTGTATGGAAGGTCAGGAAGCAACAGTTAGAACTGGACATGGAACAACAGACTGGTTCCAAATAGGAAAAGGAGTACATCAAGGCTGTATATTGTCACCCTGCTTATTTAACTTATATGCAGAGTACATCATGAGAAACGCTGGACTGGAAGAAACACAAGCAGGAATCAAGATTGCCGGGAGAAATATCAATAACCTCAGATATGCAGATGACACTACTCTTATGGC
>NW_011476428.1:6711-9454 GCF_000754665.1 Bison bison bison | reverse complement strand
TCTGGTTGGGAACCTGGGGGTGATCACGCTGATCCTGCTGGACTCTCGTCTCCACACTCCCATGTACGTTTTCCTCAGCCACCTCTCCCTGATGGACTTTGGTTACTCCACAGCCGTCACTCCCAAAGTGATGGCTGGATTCCTCACGGGAGACAAGGTCATTTCCTACAAAGCTTGTGCTGCTCAGTTTTTCTTGTTTGCTGTCTTTCTCGCTGTGGAAACTTTTCTCTTGTCTTTAATGGCCTATGACCGTCATGCAGCAGTGTGCAAGCCACTCCATTACACCAACATCATGACACCAAGAGTGTGTGCCTGGATGGTCGTAGCGGCCTACGTCCTCGGTTTTCTAGTGGCCTCTGTGCACACTTGGAATGCATTCAGTCTCTCTTTCTGCAGATCCAACGTGATTGATCACTTTTTCTGTGATGCTACTCCTGTCCTGGCTCTCTCATGCTCAGACAACAACAGAAGCGAGATAGTGTTTTTTGTTTTGGTGAGCTTCAATATCGCCTTTACTCTCCTGATCATCTTGATCTCTTACCTGTTTATCTTTGTCACCATTCTGAGGGTGCGCTCATCTGAAGGACATCAGAAGGCCTTTTCCACCTGTGCTTCCCACCTCACTTCCGTCTCCATCTTCTATGCGACAGGCGCCTTCATGTACCTACAGCCCGGCTCCCGCCATTCCATGAGCACAGACAAGATGGCGTCTGTGTCCTACGCCATAGTCATCCCCATGCTGAATCCGCTGATCTATAGTCTGCGGAACAAAGAGGTCAAGAGGGCGCTAAAAAAGGCTGTGGGGAAAGCAAAGTTTTCTATAAGATTCATATCTTAATTATATAGAAACAACAGTAGTATGGTTTCCTATACTTGCTAGGGAAAATACTGACTTGCTAGGTCAATAATTATCTAAATATTTTATGTCCTTTCTCAAGTTCTTTTTGAGTCTAGGAAGCAAACATGTGGACAAAATGAGTTCTCAGGAATAATAACTTAAGGAGAATCAACCATGAACCTATGATTTATATTTCAAATTTTCTTTTAAATTAATTTTTACTGCATATTTGTTTCCATAATTACCCACATTCATATGTATATTTATGCTTATATGCATATTTAAGTACATGCCCACATGCGTCTTACCAGTGTAAACCACATGCAACTCACACACTCATGAGTGAACAGAAAAATGAGTTCAAGAAACAAATGGGACTTGTCTAGTTTTATAGTATAGCCTGAAGCAATGGTTTTGGTGTCTGATAAGGCCGTGGCACCCCACTCCACTACTCTTGCCTGGAGAATCCCATGGATGGAGAAGCCTGGTAGGCTGCAGTCCATGGGGTCTCACAGAGTCGGACACGACTGAGCAACTTCACTTTCACTTTTCACTTTCATGCATTGGAGAAGGAAATGGCAACCGACTCCAGTGTTCTTGCCTGGAGAATCCCACGGACGGGGGAGCCTGGTGGGCTGTCGTCTATGGGGTTGCACAGAGTCGGACACAACTGACGCGATTTAGCAGCAGCAGCAGCAGCAACACATTCCTAAATATTAATCTGTATGTTTTTAAATAGAAATAAACATTTGGTATGTAAATTAAAGACACACACACACAACTCTTTATTTGAAGATATTTCATTTTAATAATATTTGTCCTGAATATCCTTTGCTCTAGGTTTACTACATAATGCTTTTGTCTTATTCTTTTTTCAGTGATAATAAACATCACTATATGAACCTCTTTTTAAAACGTTTTCTTTCTTTATTTCTTTATGGCTCTTCTGAGTCTTCATGGACTCGTGCAGGCTTTCTCTAAATGTGATGAGCAGGGGCTGCTTTTCCGTGCAGTGCACAGGCTTGCCATTGTGGGCGTCTCTGGCTTCGGAGCGCAGGCTCTCTGGTCTGGGCTCCGCACTTGCAGCTTGAGGCCCTAGAATGAAGGCTCAGTAGTTGTGGCTCACAGGCTTAGTGCTTGGCAGAATGTGAGATCTTGCCAGACAAGGGATGGGACCCTCACCCTCTGCACTGTTAGGCAGACTCCTAACCACTGGACAACCAGGAATGACCCCATACGAGCATCTTTATTTAACTCAATTTTCATCTTTATTGACACATTACCCATATTATCATCTTCATGTGACAATTTTAATGAAAAAAGAATAGCAGAGTATAAGATAAGGAACTAATGAAAACATGTTTTAACTCACTGAAGTAAAAATAACAACTTTTAAGTTTACAGTAAGCCTTGACTCTTTGTCTTCAGATGCTCAGCCCAGGACACATTTTATGTTCCTTCCTTCCTGTGGACAGTCAGGTCACCAATGGACAGATCTCCATTCAGACTCAAGTTGAAGGCTGAACTGACTGATACTTACCACACTCTAAGAATAACCTAACATACTTTTTAAAGTTGGGTATATTAGAACACTAAGACTCATTCAAAGATATGATGATACTTATAAAAATATCTTTTACAAAGAGAACAGTATCAAATTAATTGAGTCTAAAGAGAATTTCTTTGAATTATCATTTCCTATGTAGTGGGTAGCTCAAACTACTGCACAATTGCACTCATCTCACACACTAGTAAAGTAATGCTAAAAATTCTCCAAGCCAGGCTTCAGCAATATGTGAACTGTGAACTTCCTGATGTTCAAGCTGGTTTAGAAAGGCAGAGGAACCAGAGATCAAATTGCCAACATCCACTGGATCATGGAAAAAACAGAGAGTTTCAGAAAAA
>NW_011476428.1:4142-5953 GCF_000754665.1 Bison bison bison | reverse complement strand
AGGCTATGGTTTTTCCACTAGACATGTATGGATGTGAGAGTTGGACTGTGAAGAAAGCTGAGTGCCGAACAATTGATGCTTTTAAACTGTGGTGTTGGAGAAGACTCTTGAGAGTCCCTTGGACTGCAAGGAGATCCAACCACTCCATTCTGAAGGAGATCAGCCTTGGGATTTCTTTGGAAGGAATGATGCTAAAGCTGAAACTCCAGTACTTTGGCCTCCTCATGTGAAGAGTTGACATATTGGAAAAGACTCTGATGCTGGGAGGGGTTGGGGGCAAGAGGAGAAGGGGACAACAGAGGATGAGATGGCTGAATGGCATCACTGACTCGATGGACATGAGTTTGGGTGAACTCCGGGAGTTGGTGATGGACAGGGAGGCCTGGTGTGCTGCGATTCATGGGGTAGCAAAAAGTCGGACATGACTGAGCGACTGATCTTACTTGATATGATGTAGTGGGTTTTCCTGTGAATATTTTTTCTAGGCTAAATGAATTAGAATACATATATAATATAAAATATATGAAAGTATATATTTATTTCAAGGTGTAGTACATCTTTTTTTCATGTGATGTCTGAAATCTAGTATCAAGGGCTCCTGTGGTTTGACTTGAAGGGCCAGCACGTCCTGTTATGGAGTGACAGAGATAATGAAGTATGTATCCCTCAGAACCAAGTGAAATATCATAGGAATAGATTATCTCTCCTAGTAGGGAGGGACTATCACCTTGTACGAGAAAAGGAACCAGGTTCTTCATTTTCTGTGAGTTATCCTTATAAAATGGGAAAACCTCCCTGGAGATTTAAGGGCAAAGAATCACTTTTGGCTATGCAATTTGAAGATCCCAGTGGAAAAGCAAAGATGTTGAGTCCCTTGATAAAAATGTTTAGTAATTTTAATTTGGCAAGGGCAGAGTGTTAAACCCAGAGCAGAACCTTCTAAGCACAAGGTCTGAGTGACGGCAGTGGATTCTTGCTCATGAAGCGAGCCCTGAAGAGTCCTCCCCTTCTTAGATATAATCTCTTAAAAATTACAACCATTAGTATTTAAAATTAAGTTAGTCTCCACTTTTTAGGTCATTGTGAAAATGCAAATCAAAATAACAATGAAAGAACACTGCACATTTTTCAGAATGGCCGAAGTCCAGAACACTGACAACACCAAATGCTGCTAAAGATGTGAACAGCTGAAAAAATATTACCATCTTGAGGAAAGGGATTTCTGTGGAGCACATTTTGAGACAAGTAGCCTTGTTGCGATTCACTTTTGACCATATATCAGCTGTTCTGTACTGTGTATGAACACCCTTCTTAGCAGAAAAGCATACAGCTTAAATGTATTAATACTTAGTATTTCTAAAGCCTGAATTCTCACATTTACCTCTGCTTTGTGTTTTTTCCAAGTTACTTAACTTCTCAAATGTGTTTATTTTTTTCTTTCTCATTTTTAGAAGGCAATCATAATAATGTCTACATGGGAGTTTTTTGTGAGTGCTGTATTAGGTAAGGCCTGGCATATATGTTCAGCAGCCATATACTATATTATGTATATTATTGGCATAACATACATGAAAAAGTGAAAGTCATGTCCGACTGTTTGCAACGCTTTTTCCATGGACTGTATAGTCCATGGAATTCTCCAGCCCAGAACACTGGGATGGGTAGCCTTTCCCTTCTCCAGGAGATCTTCCCAATCCAGGAATGAAACCCAGGTCTCCCACATTGCAGGCGAATTCTTTACCAGCTGAGCCACAAGAGAAGCCCATAGCATACATAATACTATATTATATATATATACATACATACATCTG
>NW_011476428.1:0-1515 GCF_000754665.1 Bison bison bison | reverse complement strand
GACTCATATGTGAAAGTGTTGAATTCGCCTGTTCATTGTCCAGGGAGCAAGGTAAGCATCCAATTAAATCTGCAATCTGTATAAATTTTTCAGGGCAGAGGTAACCAGGAAAATACATCAAGGCACCTGTTTCCATCTCTATTTATTCATAACTGAGTACTGAACATTTTGAATGGAATGTTACTATGTGTCTGTAATTTTAAAATAAGAGACTGTGTCACCAACGCCATAGAAATTCTTAAGGAGAATATGCATTTACCATGTTAAAACAAACAAAAGAAACAAGAGGGTCCTGAGTCTCTGCCTCCCCATGCTTGACTATGTAGAATTTAAACAAGTTGTTAAACCTTTCTTATTTTTAAATTTCCTCTTTGGGGGTATGGTAATTGGTAATTTTAGCTCCATTGGCTAATCCCAATGTCTTTGCATCTCAACTGGAAAATTTATGAAAATCTGGAGAGCACGTGACAGTGTTTATGAAAAGAGGAGGAATAGAGAGTGATAAGCACGGAGGGTTCAGGCTAACAGACCCGTAGTAAAAATGCACTGAAAGAAGAGGTGTAAAAATCACGTCAGAAAGGAGAATTCACAGGAATGAGGAAACCTGGATTGCAGTTTCATTCTTTTTTTTTTAAATATTTGTTTGTTTTTGTTTGTCTCCCGGCACCAGGTCCTAGTTGTAGCACAGGATCTTTAACCTTCCTTGCTGCATGCAAACTTTTATTTGCAGCACGTGGGGTCTGATTCCCCAACCAGGAATCAAACCTGGGCCCCCTGCATTGAAAGTGCAGAATCTTAGCCAACGGACCACTAGGGAAGTCCCCCAGTTGTCATTCTGAAGCTTTGCTGGCATTAGGCATCCAGAATTATTAACTATTAGATATATTGCCTGGTGAACTAGACTGTAAATTAGATCATGGTACCATCCCACTGACCTGAGGGACAAAAATGATGCTCTCTTCTTGGGAATAAAGAATAAGAATATATCATAATAATGATCATTGTATATAACTGTCTTCATCTTATACACTTTCTGATCAGGGAATATATATATATATTCTTATGTCATTGTAAACCTTAGAATTAGGACACAACTGGATATACTATAAGCACTTACTTAGTACTTGGAGAAAGAATAAATGTTGGATGAATAACTGCACACATTTCAACACTCTATGTGGCTTATTAATTGAGGTTACTCAAAACTTATGCAACTTTTAGGTGTAGAAGTATTTTTTTTTTTTTTTAATCTTTCTTTCTGGAGAGAGGGGAGAGGAACTAGATGGTATACTTGTGTGGATATCGTCCTTATCACTGGGCTGGGATTCTGAAAGATAGTGTATTAAGCAAATTACCACTAGCTAATTGTATGTTTGATTCCCAAAGCTAAGCTTTTTACCTCCTACATTGCCTGTGAATGATGAACTCAAGAAATCATCTCACTCATGAATAAGCCAATATAATAATTTTTTTGTGCCAAGTGCTGGGATAGAGAGTTTAGATTATATATAAAAT
>NW_011476427.1:20263-22016 GCF_000754665.1 Bison bison bison | reverse complement strand
TCGAACCCAAAACAATAAAGTAAATGGCAATGGGACCATACTTATCAGTAATTACCTTAAACGTAAATGGGTTGAATGCCCCAACCAAAAGACAAAGACTGGCTGAATGGATACAAAAACAAGACCCCTATATATGTTGTCTACGAGAGATACACCTCAAAACAGGGGACACATACAGACTGAAAGTGAAGGGCTGGAAAAAGTTATTCAATGCAAATAGAGATCAAAAGAAAGCAGGAGTAGCAGTACTCATATCAGATAAAATATACTTTAAAACAAAGGCTGTGAAAAGAGACAAAGAAGGACACTACATAATGATCAAAGGATCAATCCATGAAGATTATAAATATATATGCACCCAACATAGAAGCACCACAATATGTAAGACAAATGTTAACAAATATGAAAGTTGTTATGTGACTGAACTCAGTTAAGGTTTCTATGTAATCTTAGAATATTCTTGAGGGTCTTCCCTGGTGGCTCAGTGGTAAAGAATCTCCTGCCAATGCAGGAGACAGGTTTGATCCCTGATCCAGGAAGATCCCACATGTCATGGAACAATTAAGCCCATGCGTCACGACTATTGAGCCTGTGCTCTAGAGCTTGAGAACTGCAACTAATGAGCCCACGAGCCACAACTACTGAAGTCGGTGTGCTCTAAAGCCTGTGCTCTACAACAAGAGAAGCCACCGCTACAAGAAGCCCACGCACCACAGATAGTGAATAGCCCCTGCTCATTGCCACTAGAGAAAAGCCCGCACAAGCAACAAAGACCCAGCACAGTCCAAAGAAAAAAAGGTTCTGGTGGACTGGAGTGAAGATCTGCTCATCATGCAGCTGCCCAAGACAAGCCTCAAAAATAAGTTCCTTTGATTATTAAGTGAAGTGAAAGTGAAGTCGCTCATCGTGTCCTACTCTTTGTGACCCCATGGATTGTAGCCCACCAGGCTCCCCAAATCCATGGGATTTTCCGGGCATGAATACTGCAGTTGGTTGCTGTTTCCTTCTCAAAGGAATCTTACTGACCCAGGGATCGAACCAGGGTCTCCTGCATTGTAGGCAGATGCTTTACCATCTGAGCTACCAGGGAAAGACTTGCTTATTAAACCTGTTACCTATTTAAAAAAAAGAAGAAGAAGAAAAGAAAAGAAAGGGGAAATTAACAATAACACAATAATAGTGGGAGACATTAATATCCCACTCACACCTATGGATAGATCAACTAAACAGAAAATTAACAGGGAAACACAAACTTTAAATGATACAATAAACAAGTTAGACCTATTTGATATCTATTGGACATTTCAGCACCAAACAATGAATTTCACCTTTTTCTCAAGCACACACAGAACCTTCTCCAATATAGACAACATCCTGGGCCATAAATCTAGCCTTGGTAAATTTAAAAAAAATCTCGAAATCATTCCAAGCATCTTTTCTGACCACAATGCAGTAAGATTAGATCTCAATTACAGGAGAAAAACTATTAAAAATTCCCACATATGGAGGCTGAACAACACGCTGCTGAATAACCAACAAATCACAGAAGAAATAAAAAAAGAAATCAAAATATGCATAGAAACGAATGAAAATGAAAACACAACAACTCAAAACTTATGGGACACTGTAAAAGCAGTGCTAAGGGGAAAGTTCATAGCAATACAGGCATGCCTCAAGAAACAAGAAAAAAGTCAAATAAATAACCTAACTCTACACCTAAAGCAACTAGAAAAGGAAGAAATAGAAGAACCCC
>NW_011476427.1:16525-16831 GCF_000754665.1 Bison bison bison | reverse complement strand
GTACCATTTCACGCCAGTCAGAATGGCTGTGATCAAAAAGTCTACAAGCAATAAATGCTGGAGAGGGTGGGGAGAAAAGGGAACCTTCTTACACTGTTGGTGGGAATACAACTAGTACAGCCACTATGGAGAACAGTGTGGAGATTCCCTAAAAAACTGGAAATAAAACTGCCTTATGATCCAGCAATCCCACTGCTGGGCATACACACTGAGGAAACCAGAACTGAAAGATACACGTGTACCCCAGTGTTCATCACAGCACTGTTTATAATAGCCAGGACATGGAATCAACCTAGATGTCCATCA
>NW_011476427.1:13956-16013 GCF_000754665.1 Bison bison bison | reverse complement strand
ACAGATGCTCTGAAGAAACCAAAACCAGGTATAAAGGAGAGAGTGGTAGGAGGTGTTATTTTGTCCTGAGTGTTCAGGGAAGAGCTTCAAACTAGGTGATGTTTGAAGATTCCTGAAGAGAGAGAAGAAGCCTTTGTGATGTCAGAAGAAGTGTGTGCCTGGCAAAGGGAGCTGCCCCTGCTAATAACCTGACAAAGATGCTTGTTCCACATGTTCAAGTGAAAACAAGGAAGCCAGTGGGGTGAAGGAATAAGTAGGAGGGGAAGTAATTAGAGATGTTGTCAAGGATGCTGGGGAAAAATGTGGCCTCCCTGCTACAGCTGAACCTTCAGCACATAGAGAATCCCTCCTTCCATGTGGTTCCTTGCACTTTATGAATTTAGTTTAAAACCATCCTGCGAATTATGTCCGTTTCCCTACTTAGTTCCATCTATTGACCAACTTCTGACCTCTGTATTATAAGTCATTTTAACATATGAGTACAGATGCCTCTGCTTTAAGAACTGGTCTCTCTTCACAAGGCACAGGCAAACATACACACACACACACACACACGATGTTTCTGGCTTGTGTTACTATCATAAACTGGTCACCCAGATCCACCCTCATTAGGCCATGAATGATTAACACATGGAAAAACCAATACAATACTGTAAAGTTAAAAAATAAAATAAAATTCATAGCTTGTCAGATCAAATTATTATTCTCCAAAAGAATGTATAACTTTTACCCAGAAGTTTCAGGATTTTAATAAATTTATGTGTTTTTTAATTGAAGCATAATAGCTTTACAGAATTTTGTTGTTTTCTGTCAAACCTCAACATGAATCAGCCGTAGGCATACATATATCCCCTCCCTTCTGAACCTCCCTCCTATCTCCCTACACATCCCTCCCCCAAATTCCAGTTTATAAACTTCCTATAGAACAATAAATTGTTGGTAAGGCCCATTTCTTCTCGATATTTTGAGAAGAATGAAAAGCATGAGAGAGAAAGAAAAAGAAAAATGAAATGGACATAGGCAAATTAAGAGGGAAAATATCCAATAAACTCAAATGACCCCTGAGACGATGCAATAAGGAAAAGTTTCCTTGCTTCATCAATATTCCAATTCCAGTGGCATCACCTTGATGCCCAAGAAATAATAATAAAGAAGAATATATTTTTTCAAGGGCATAAACAGGGATATATTCATGACGTGATATATCTCAAGAGAATAAGCAAATGGAACATAAACTACCAACTCAAAATAATAAATAAATGAAATACAACAAAAGTTGGATATATTTTATATGAAGAAGCAGAATATTTATTTTTCCTGAGGAGTTTTTCCTATTTGTTTACTTCAGTTCATAAATAAGATTACTAGACTTAATGTCTACTTTTACTGGAAGCCTTTTATGCCTCCAGTTCCTTCCCAACCCATGGGGCTGCCTTGGTTGCTCTTAAGTAAAAAAATCCGCCTGCAATCCAGGAGGGCAAGGTTCAGTCCCTTGGTCAGGAAGATCCCTGGAGAAGGATATTGCAACCCATTCCAGTATTTTGGCCTGGGAAATTCCATGGACAGAGGAGCCAGGTGGGCTACAGTCCATGTGGTCACAAAAGGATCAGACACAACTTAGCAAGTAAACCACCACCACCATTCCTTCTAACTGAACTTCCTCTATTACCATTTGTCAACATTGACGAGTGAAGGCTTCACGTTATTTTTTTTTTACCTAAATAGATACACTAGTATTAGGAAAGCCGGAAAATAACTGCAGTGACCTCCTGCCTCTGGACTATGCTAGATTGGTTCTCAGTGACCTCAGGTACATGTTCCTGGATTCCGTCCTCTCTGACCTTCTCCTGAAATGTGTGAATTGTGGAGCTGTCACCTGCCTGAAGATTAAGAGAGAAGGCTTTCCCTGTAGAAGTCCAAGTTCCTTTCTGAATTATTGATGCAGACCAAATTTTTGTACCTAAACAAGACAACAGGAAGGGTTAAAATCAAACATTGGTTCCCAGAAAGATTCAGGAATCTAAATTAAGGACTAGGTCCTCAGCAACCAAAGCGGC
>NW_011476427.1:11637-13856 GCF_000754665.1 Bison bison bison | reverse complement strand
TTATGATCCAGCAATCCCACTGCTGGGCATACACACTGAGGAAACCAGAACTGAAAGATACACGTGTACCCCAGTGTTCATCACAGCACTGTTTATAATAGCCAGGACATGGAATCAACCTAGATGTCCATCAACAGATGAATGCATAAGAAAGCTGTGGTACATATACACAATGAAGTATTACTCAGCCATTAAAAAGAATACATTTGAATCAGTTCTAATGAGGTGGATGAAACTGGAGCCTATTATACAGAGTGAAGTAAACCAGAAAGTAAAACACCAATACAGTATACTAATGCATATATATGGAATTTAGAAAGATGGTAATGATAACCCTGTATGCGAGCCAGAAAAAGAGACACAGATGTATACAACAGTCTTTTGGAGTCTGTAGGAGAGCGAGATGGTGGGATGATTTGGGAAAATGGCATTGAAACATGTATAATATCATATACGAAATGAATCACCAGTCCAGGTTTGATGCATGATACTGGATGCTTGGGGCTGGTGCACTGGGATGACCCAGAGGGATGGTACGGGAGGGAGGTGAGAGGGGGAATTAGGATGGGGAACACGTGTATACCTGTGGCGGATTCATGTTGATTTATGGCAAAACCAGTATAATATTCTAAAGTAATTAACCTCCAGTTAAAATAAATAAATATATATTAAAAAAAAACCCATTTACATAGTTTTAAAAAAGAGTGAGAATAAAGCTTAACAAGAGAGTTTCTAATATTGTATAAAGATACTGAATTTAAAGAAAAAAAAATGGAAATACTAAAAAATAAGTGGAAGAAGAAAATTTTATTTCACAATGATCAAAGAAAAAGTTCTGGTTTGATACTTTGAGTTATGCAATCCAGAGCACTAGTATAATTGGTCTTTTATACAAGGCATGAAATACAATCTCTTTAGACTCTCTTTTATATCTCGGTTTCTCAGACTGTAAGTGAAAGGGTTCAGCATGGGTGTGACCACAGTGTACATCACTGAGGCGACTGTACTTGAATGTGAGGTGTGGGTACCAGCAGAGCTAAGGAACACTCCTAAGGCTGTAAAATAAAATAGGAAGACAACTGAGAGGTGGGACACACAGGTGGAAAATGCTTTATACTTCCCCTGAGTTGATGTGAGTTTACATATGCAAGAAACTATTTTAGAATATGAGTAAAGGATACCAGCAAAAGGACCACCACCCATCAGGACAGCTGAAAAATACATCACTATGTTATTAAGAAAGTTGTCAGAACTGGCAAGTTGTACCACCTGACTGAGTTCACAGAAAAAGTGGGGGATTTGCACAACTGGACAAAAGGACAAATGTAGCACCATTAAGCTGTGTACCAAGGAATACAAGGCAATCTGCACCCAGGATATCAGAACCAGCAGTCCACAGAGCCGGAGGCTCATGATGACCATGTAGTGCAGGGGGTGGCAGATGGCCACATACCGATCATAGGCCATCACACTTAGGAGAATGTCATCTAATCCTGCAAAGAGTATGTAAAAATACATCTGGGTGATGCAGCCTTCATAGGTGATACCTTTGCTCTTGTTCTGGATATTCCACAGCATCTTTGGGATTGTGGTGGAGATGAAACAGAGGTCTACAAAGGACAGGTTGGAGAGGAAGAAATACATGGGGGTGTGGAGGTGGTAGTCTGAGCTGATGGCCAGGATAATGAGCAGGTTTCCAAACACAGTGATTAGGTACATGGAGAGGAAAAGCCCAAATATGAGAGGCTGCAGTTCTTGTTCTTCTGAAAGTCCCAGAAGAATAAATTCTGAAATTTGTGTACTATTTCCTGGTTCCATGGGGTAGAGGTGACTACCAGGAAAAAAAATAAAATAAAATAAAAACAACATGACTAGTTTGCACACAAACTGGCATAATTCACATAGCTGAAATACTGCAATTTCTATTTAGCCCTGAAGCAATTGAACTTATTACCTTATTTATAGAAAAGTTCTCTTCCAAAGTATACTCCATTTCATCTCTGACAAAGATTTTTTGTCCCATTCTCATCACATTGGCAAAGAGCTCATATATTCTAGAGTTCTAATGAGGTATTTCTTCATTTATTTGAGAAATACATATTTAGTGCTGACCCAGTAGAAAGTGATGAAAAATAAATCTCTCCCAACCAAGGATGGCGAAAGAGGATATTCAAATACAACATGATAGAATATGTCAGAATGTCACAGATGCTAGGAAG
>NW_011476427.1:7084-11056 GCF_000754665.1 Bison bison bison | reverse complement strand
AGAATGCTTTTTGACTCTCCTCTTTTACTTTCATCAAGAGGCTCTTTAGTTCCTCTTCACTTTCTGCCATAAGGGTGGTGTCATCTGCATATCTGAGGTTATTGCTATTTCTCCTGGAAATCTTGATTCCAGCTTGTGCTTCATCCAATTCAGCATTTCTCTGCATGTAAGTTAAATAAGAAGAGTGACAATATACAGCCTTGACATACTCCTTTCCCAGTTTGGAACTGGGAACCAATTACCAACCTGAAATTTAACAGTTTCAAATTACATCATCATGTCATTAAGAAAGGTGTCACAATTGACTATTTGGACCTCTTATTTGCTTTTACAGGAAAAGTACAGAATTCCAAGAAGGTACAGAAGGAAAGTTGCAGCACTGTTAATATTTGTAACAAAGAATGTAGGGCATTCATGTACCAAACACCAGAACCAGCAATCCACAAGTGTGTGTGTAGGGAGGGGTGCAGGGGCTGGTGGTGTTCATGGTGACAGGGTGGTGAAGAGTTTGAAAGATGGCCATGAAGTGGTCATAGGTCTTTGTGGTCAGTACAATGCTGCCCAAATCGACAAAGAGTAGGTAAAAGTATATTCATAGGTTATGGCTTTGCCTTCTTTGGGATGGTGATGAATGTGAAACGTATCTTAAAGGAACAGATTGGAAAAGAAGAATTACATGGGTGTGTGAAGTCAGAGATGGTGGCTAGGATAATAAGCAGGTTTCTAAGCACAGTGATCTGGTACATGGGGAGAAAATGTGCAAATATAAAGTGCTGCAGTTCTGGTTTCCCTATTAATTTCAGAAGAAGAAATTTTGAAATTCGTGTATCATTTCCTGGTCTCATGTGGCCCTCATCAACTTGTTGCTTTTTGTTTCTTTGATAATAGCCATTCTCACTGTGTGAAGGTGTACCTCATTGCAATTTTGGTCTCTGTTTCTTTGAAGATTAATGATGTTAAGCCTCTTTTCATGTGTCTGTTGGCCATTTGTATATCTTCCTTGGGGGAAAATGTCTATTGAGGGTCCTCTACCTATTTTTAATACGGTTGTTTATTTATTTATTTAAATTGAGTTGACTTAGTCTGATATATAGTTTAAGTTTTCTGTTTTTGCTTATCAACTTGATTTTTTTTGGTACTTCTGCCCTCTCATTTGAAGTAGAAGAGAACACTTCAACTTTGCTTATGATGGTTCTGGGTGCTGAACTCCCCCAGCTTTTCTTTATTTGGGAGAGCCTTTATTTCTTCTTCATATCTGAAGGACACCTTTGCTGGATGGAGGATTCTTGGCTAGCAGTTTTTATATCACAATAATTTGAGAATGATATTCCATTCTCTCTTGGTCTATGGATTCTGCTCTAAGAAATTTCTTGATAACCCAATGCAGGTATCTTTGCAGGGTGCTCACTTTTTTTCTGGACACCTTTAATATTCTTTCCTTTTAATAACTTTTATTGAAATGTAATTGATTTACAATGTCATATTAGTTCCAGGTATAGAGAAAATTATATATATCAGAGGAGGCAATGGCACCCCACTCCAGTACTATTGCCTGGGAAATCCCATGGACAGAGGAGCGTGGTAGGCTACAGTCCATGGAGTTGCAAAGAGTTGGATGCGGCTAAGCGACTTCACTTTCACTTTTCACTTTCATGTATTGGGGAAGGAAATGGCAACCCACTCCAGTGTTCTTGCCTAGAGAACCCCATGGACAGAGTTGCCTAGAGGGCTACAGTCCGTGAGGTCTCAAAGAGTTGGACAGGACTGAAGGGACTTAGCAAGCATGCACACATGGCAGCTAATTGGGTATATTTTCCTTTTGTTACTGCAGCCTCCAAGTACATGATTCCCCTTGGGGACACTGGGCTGGACATAATGCAATTATTTTTCTCTTGATTCTCTGTTGCTAGGTGATTGCATTATAGGTTGGGTGATTCAGTTTTTATCATTCCTTCCCCCTTAATTCTCCAGATTTCAAAGCACTAAGGCTCCCAGAACCTCATCACATCCCTGAGATCTAATTCTTTTTAAACTATAACACTGAGGATTTGTCTTGACGAGGTCCCTATGGTCTTCAAAGCTTTGATCTGTGGTAGAGATAGAGAAAAAAAAAAAAAAAACTACTGAAATCTTTAAAACTACTATTTCCCTCTTCAGAACTGGGGATAACTTTGCTCCTTCAATATAAAAATGTGGGTATTATACTCCCTGGATTCATACTAGTTTTTGCAAGCCAATTACAAGTTTCTCAGTTATATCAGAAGTCAACAGCTGCCCTTTAGTTTCTCATTATAAAATGTTTATAACTATAAGAAAAATATTTATATGTTGATATGATAAGTGAAAATCACTCAGTCGTGTCTGACCCTTAGCCCCACATGGACTATACAGTCCATGAAATTCTCCAGGCAAGAATCCTGGAGTGGGTAGCCATTCCCTTCTCCAGGGTATCTTCCCAACCCAGGGATCAAACACAGGTCTCCCACATTGCAGGCAGATTATTTACCGGCTGAGCCAGAAGGGAAGCCCAGGAATACTGGAGTGCGTAGCCTACCCCTTATCCAACGGATCTTCCTGACACAGGAATTGAACCAGGGTCTCCTGTGTTGCAGGCAGATTCTTTACTGAGTTATCAGAGAAGCCTGGTATGATATTAATATGACCATAAACCAGGCTTCCCAGGTAGCTCAGTGGTAAAGAATATGCCTGCCAATGCAGGAGATGTGAGAGATGCAGGTTTGATCCCTGGGTCGGGAAGATTCCCTGGAGGAGGAAATAGCAACCCACTCCAGTATTCTTCCCTTGAGTATCCCATGGACGGAAGAGCCTGGCAGGCTACAGTTCATGGGGTCACAAGCAGTTGGACACAACTGAGTGACTAACGCATGACTATTAAACTATCTTAGCATGTTATAGTGATTACCAAATTTAATTTTTTAAATAGTGCGTTTTTTGAGGTAGCACTTTTTTGAATTCCATTCTCTGTTGTCAGATTGGAACACAGAAGGATTTAATGTTCTTCTTAAAAGTACAAACCAAGTAAGGGCAGGAGTCTGGATTGAGGTCTCTTAGTTCTGGAACTCTGTCCCAGTGATTCTCAACCAGACGTGATTTTGACACTGGAGATACTTGGAAATATCTGAAGGGATGCTACTAATCTTCTATAAACCACAGAACAGCACCCAATACAAATAATTCTCCTGTCCAAGGCAGCATAAGAATGAGAGAAATCCTATTCCAGACAAGAATATCTATAAATTCACTGTTCATACAATTTGTTCATACAAATCACCAAGGTCTGCGGTTCAAATGTTTATTCGGATTCCTCAGGTCTCTAGTGGCCCAGGGACTGTGTTTCTGATCATTTGAGCTGCAATATCAGATTCCAGTTCAAATTCTTTACACCCTGAAAGAAGGGAACTTCTTTAACACTACCACTGGTGGTACTTTGATACTTGCCACTCCTAATAATCTTTTCAGAGCCCTGTGTATGTCTTCGTACCTTAGACTATAGATAAAGGAGCTCAGGATAGGTGTGATCACAGTGTACATCACTGAGGTGATTGCACTTGACTCTAAGCAGAAGGGCACGAGTAGCCACAGGGCTGAGGTACACTCAAAGCCCATGCAATGAAACAAGGATACAAGTGAGAAGTGAGATGCACAGGTGGAAAGCACTTTGCACTTCCCCCAAGCTGATGGTATTCCAGATAGAGAGGAAACTATCTTAGAGTAAAGAATCCCAGGTAAGAAATTTGTTGTTCAGTCACTCAGTTGTATCTGACTCTTTGTGACAGCATGGATTGCAGCATGCCAGGCTTCCCTGTCCCTCACCATATCCTGGAGCTTGCTCAAACTCATGTCCATTGAGTCGGTTATGCCATCCAGCTGTCTCATCCTCTGTTGTCCCCTTCTCCTCCTGCCTTCAATCTTTCCCAACATCAGGGTCTTTTTTTTTTTTTTTTAAAAAAA
>NW_011476427.1:5280-6862 GCF_000754665.1 Bison bison bison | reverse complement strand
GCAGGAGGAAACAAACTAGCAATATTTTTTCCTTCTCTATACAAATTTAAAGGGAGGTTTCTCTTAAAATACTGTGTGACCATAATGACACCTGGTTTCACCTGAAGTTAGCTATTCTTGAGCCTAGAGATAACCAATGCCTTTTTCTTATGGAAATGTTTGTCTTAAGCTATGCTAATGTACTATGCCTTTACCCCAAACTCTGTCTCCAAGTTGGTTCCGCCTCTTGGCCCAGAACCTACTTGACAAACCAGTATGGATATTGTTCCCCTAATCTATGTAAATGAAACTATTTGTATGGTGATTTGTCCTTCTTCAAGATTCAAGTTAATCATTTTATGGCCCAGGATAAACCATTTGGTGCCAAGACTATCCCAAAATGCATCTTATGGGTGAGGGGCCTGGTGCCATTCTAAATTTTAAGACATTCCTTTCTTTCATTAACAGACTGCTAGTGACTATATAACATCCAGCTGAAGACTAGCAGGGGGGTATTCTTTTTGCCCCCTTCTGATGCCTATGTCAGAAGCTTTCTCTATCTCCTTTATACTTTAATAAAACTTTATTACACAAAAGCTCTGAGCGATCAAGCCTCATCTCTGGCCCCGGATTGAATTCTTCCCCTCCAGGCGCCAAGAATCCAGGTGTATTCGCGTGATTCAACAACAACCTTTCAGCTGCTCCTGGCTATATTTGAGGAACTACATTTTTTGCATTTCATGGCCTCTTCCATAGGCATTGTCATTGTCCTTGCCATCAATGTTTGTTACACCAGCATCACAGGTGACCTGGTGTTGTCAGTGTCCCTGATGTGGCTGGCATCTTTGCTGGAGGTTCCCAGAGTGTTAGGTGCTCTTGCCACATGCAGGGTGACCTTGCTTGGGCCCCCCCCCCCCACTGATACCTGGTTCCCTGGGGCTGCAGGTGCTGCTGCATCCAGGAGGCCAGGGTTACGCACACCACCCCAAGTGGGACTCCCAGGTGCTCTGGGGCTGCAGGCTTAGCTGCCTCAGCCATGGGGTTGGATCAGCATCACCAACTCTCCTGTTCCCCTGGCTCCACCTCCTGCATGTGAAAAATCTGCTCACCTTCAGATGTACAACTGTGTGTATCTCTGGTGTCCCAACGTGTTGGATAGGAAAAAAAAAAAAAAAAAAACCTTTAGTTATGCATGATGTTATGTATAAGTTGTAGATTGAGGGGAGCAACAAAGGGAGTGTCTTCTGCCACTATAATACTCATGTCACCAATAATAGCCTTTCCTCACAAGCTATAAGGTTAAAATTGTGGCTTCCCAGGTGCTGCTGCTGCTGCTAAGTAGCTTCAGTTGTGTCTGACTCTGTACGACCCCATAGATGGCAGACCACCAGGCTCCCCTGCCCCTGGGATTCTCCAGGCAAGAACACTGGAGTGGGTTGCCATTTCCTTCTCCAAGGCATGAAAGTGAAAAGTGAAAGTGAAATCGCTCAGTTGTGTCTGACTCTTCGCGAACCCATGGACTGCAGCTTACAAGGCTCCTCCGTCCATGGAATTTTCCAGGCAAGAGTCTGTAGTGGGGTGCCATTGCCTTCTCCCTTCTAAG
>NW_011476427.1:0-1575 GCF_000754665.1 Bison bison bison | reverse complement strand
CCCTGTATACGAGATAGCAAAAGAGACACTGATGTATAGAACAGTCTTTTGGACTCTGTGGGAGAGGGAGAGGGTGGGATGATTTGGGAGAATGACATTGGAATATGCATAATATCATATATGAAACGAGTGACCAGTCCAGGTTCGATGCACGATACTGGATACTTCGGGCTGGTGCACTGGGAAGACCCAGAGGGATGGTATGGGGAGGGAGGGGGGAGGAGGGTTCAGGATGGGGAACACATGTATACCTGTGGCAGATGCATTTTGATATATGGCAAAACCAATAAAAATATTGTAAAGTTAAATAAAAAAAAAATCCAGTTCACAGACTGCCCATAGACCAATAAACTTGGGGTTCATTTTTATGATCGCTTTCAGCTTTGTATTTAAAGAAATATAAAAAGTATGTGAGTGTGTGAAAGAGAGGTGGAGGGAGAGAGAAGAGAGGGAAATGAAATAGACATTAGGGGGTTAAAAGATTTAACAAGCTCTAATAGTCCCTGAGACTACATGATGAATTAAACCTTCCTTTGTTTGGCAACATTCCAATTCCAGTTATCTCTACTTGATGTCCAGGAAAAATAATTTTCAAAAAGAAAAATACATGTTTACCTTGACAAAACAGTTATACTTTTATAATGAATGAAACTTGAAATATTTGACTACCCCAAAAGAAAAATGGGCAAAGTAAATAAAGTGAAGTGAAGTGTCTCAGTCGTGTCCGACTCTTTGCTACCTCATGGACTGTAGCCCACCAGGCTCCTCCATCCATGGAATTTTCCAGGCAAGAATACTGGATTGGGCTGCCATTTCCTTCTCCAGGGGATCTCCTTGACCCAGGGATCAAACCCAGGTCTCCCTCATCGCAGACAGACGCTTTACCATCTGAGACACAAACAAAAATGAGTATCCAAAGGAAAACAACAAAAGCTAAACGTGTTTTATATAAAGCAATAGAAGAAAGATTCCCAAAATCTTTTCCATTTCTTTGACCAATTTTTTACTGTGCTATAGGGAATGAGGCAAGCTCTTTCCCAGTTTTCTTATGGGGCATCGTGTGTTTGTTATTCTTGGAGTTTAAGCACTGTCATATTTTAAACACAAATCTGATGAGCATAGCCCAATGTTATTCTGGTCTTTGTTCAACACGCAAAAGGCTTTTCAAACTATACTCTGACACCATGTCAATCCATCCTATTGTCCTGAATAAATTTTTTCATAGGATTCATGCCTGAACATGTTATATTATATTATATTAAATGTTCATTGTACTATTACTTTACCATGACAATGCAAAATCCTAATCATCAGAGACTTCAACTGCTATGGCCACTATTTTTTTTTCCATAATATCCTTTTATTATCACAATCTGTACATATCTGTAGTTGTTTTTCTCTTTTCATTCCTATTATTGTTGACCTATAGCTTTTCTTTTTTTAATATAAATTTATTTGTTTTAATTGGAGGCTAATTACTATTGTACTTTCAGAAAGATATGTGAATATATGTGCACTTAAATAGAAAAAAGGCCTTTCCAGGTGGCGCTAGTAGGTAAAAAAAAAAAAAAAAAA
>NW_011476426.1:17326-19405 GCF_000754665.1 Bison bison bison | reverse complement strand
GAGGTCCAAGAGGGAGGGAATGTATGTATACATACAGCTGATTCATGTTGTTGTACAGCAGAAATTAACAGAATGTTGTAAAGCAATTATATTTCAATTAAAAAAAGATTTATTAGAGTCACAACTTCCTTCTTTATTTCACATCCTCTGAAGCTGATAATGAATAGGAAACATTCTGAGGTCAGAAAGCAGGAGGGTAAAGGAAAATCAAGTGATCTGGTCAATCTACTGACTAGTCAGTGAGTTCTTGCATCATTAGGAGTTGGCTATACAATTCCCCTTGAACTGTGATTTCTTGGCACAGAGGTTCAATTCGGAATCCCCTCTTTAAATTGCATCTCTCAGTCTTGCTGTTTTCATGACTCATCAGTATATCTGATATCCAGAAAATTTTAGGTGCATTCTGAATTTAGGAAGGAAAAGAAAAGCATCAAATAAAGAAAACCCAACACCCACATCTTCTTGACAGTCAAGTAGAGAAAGAGCATAGATTCTAAAGCAGTCCATAGGACATCCTCAGTTATTGAAAATAAGTCTGTTTCCTGCTTTAAAGGCTTTAAAGATAAATCAGGGAGTGAATCTTAGCATTTCATCTTTGTTCTTGCTTATTGTCATAGCCTGTGCATAGAGTCTAAATGTTGTACAACTCTTAGATTATCTGGGGGATTCACTTTAAAACATTAGGACAACTCTCTGTTTATTCTTTTAAAGGAACTGGATGTTGGTTATCACCAGAAAATATGCAGTATGGATCTATCCTCTGAGATTAGATTTTTACAAAATGTCCTAGTTATTGAACTATTTCAAAAGGCATAAATTAGCTTAATCTAGACCTTAAGAACAAAAAGAAGAAGAAACAGTAAAATCTCTTGGAAAACACTTTAAAATAAAATTTTGTGCCTGCATGTGTAAAAGTTCACAATTTCTCACAGGAGAAATGATTGTGCATGCATACTCAATCGTGTCCAACTCTTTTGTGACCATACTATGGACTGTAGCCCTCTACACGCATGGGATTTTCCAGCAAGAATACTGGAGTGGGTTGCCATTTCCTCCTCCAGGGGGTCTTCACAACCCAGGGATCAAACCCACATCTCCTACATCTCCCACATTGGCAGGCATATTCTTTACCACTGAGCCACCTGGGAAGCCCAGAGAAATGATTAGAAATCACAACATTCTATTTAGTTTAATTGTCAATGCCCAGGGAACTATTTTGAGAATGGCAGTGCCGGAAGGGTTAAAAGTAAAATATGACTCTAAGCACTGCCCACAGACAGATTTTCTTCTCATCAAATAACCAGCTCTTTTCTCCTCATCTCCTGTTTTTTCTCTAAACATGCAATTTATTCCCATGACAGTCACTTTTGGTGGTTTAAATAAAGGAACTAATTAGATGCAATAGACTGCTGAGAGTTTCCTGCTTGTTTTGTTTTATTTTTCAGTCATTTATTTTAAAAATCATCATATTGCATCTACTACTTATGGTAAACACCAGAAGGACTAAAAATTGAGTATGGCACAGACCTGTCTTGCAGAGATTCACATTCATCCACTGGTCATCTTTTAAAAATTATTTGTAAAATTATCTTATGGTCTATAATGATATCGACATCAAATGAGTCATTTTTAGTTTGGATCTTTTTCTCTTCTGTGTTCACAAGTTCGTTCTAGCGTTACAACCTCCTTCCCCACAAATGATTGATTGGCTCTTAAAAAAGCACACAAAAATGAGTATTGAATTATTTCTTGCTATGTTCATTTTTTATTAGATTTATCTGTATGTTTAAATAAATTTTAACAGTTGAATCATAAAGTGAGTAAGCTTCCTGATTCTTCTCTTCTGACTTTATTGATTGAACAAATATTTCTAAGCACCTACTGCATGAGAGGTGCTGTCACATGTCACTTTGTGATCTAAAGAACAGACTCATATTCCCTTGAGCATCAGAAGAGAATTACATAAACAGAGAGGAACTTTCCAGCTGATATTTTATAACTGTCATTATACTCACTGGCTAAAAAATAGGATTGAATGTCATGCTTTCTTTTTCAAAAAACTTTGGCAGGATGAGGAGG
>NW_011476426.1:12205-14286 GCF_000754665.1 Bison bison bison | reverse complement strand
AAACTTTTTATTTTGTATTGAGGTATAGCTGATTAACAATGTTGTGGTAGTTTCAGGTGAACAGCAAAGGGATTCGGCCATACATATACATGTATCGATTTTCCCCCAAACCCCCACCCCCTGTCCCACATCCCCTCCTGCCCTAGTTGTACAACACCAAGAAGTCCCTAACACCTTATAGGAAAGGAGAACATGGGTGTCAACATTCTGTGGGATTCTTAAGCATGTAGTAGGAGTTGGAAGAGAAGGAGACCTTAGGTCTAATCCTGAGGGCAACAGAGGGCCCCTGGAGGCTTGCTAGTTTCCATTTTACAAAGTTATTCTGACAGAGGAGTTGAGAATGTACTAAAAGTGATTGATTACTAGGCAGAAAGTATCATTCCTTCCAAAGCTATTATAACTGCTCTACTGAGAAACGAAGAGAGCTGATCTAAGAGTGGTGGTGGGAATGGTAAATGGTAGCGGATGCTGAGAAAATCCCTAAAAAGGAGAATTTACAAATCTGTCACCAGTAGGAAGTTTAAGTGGAAAATGGATAGAAAGGGAATTCCAGGAAGACTTCTAAGTCAAATGTCTTGATCAAGGAAGACAGGAAGAATATTTACTTGGTTGTGGCTTGGAGAAGGGGATGGCTAATTTAAGGTAAGTTGAGTCTTTGATGTCTGGTGAATGTAGAGCCTTCCAGTGAAGTTATCTAGCAAGGGAATATAAATATGAACCAAGAGAAAAAGAAGGAGGCTAAGGTTGGAGAGTGAAATGTAGCAGTATTGATACTTAGTGCTATTTGAAACCATGGGCTTGAATAAGATTTCCAATTGTGAAAGAGTAGCTTGAGTGGCTGAAGAAAAAGGACAACAAAAATAGTTAGGGGAGCAAATAAGTCATAAATATCAACCATGATCTCATGCTGACTTACCAAAGTAGGGATTGTAGCATTTACTCATCTTTCTTTCCTTGTATAAATTCAAATGTTTTAGCTAAATTTGCCTTATTTACTCATCTTCTCTGTTGCAGAGTGTTTGTTGGTGGTTCACTTTAGAATTTAGGTTACAGTTGAAGAATACCAAAACATACACATCACTAGAGATCTGGATGAAGAGTTGGAAGTAATAACTGAAGTGGATGCCTGTTTAGCTGGAAAAGAGAGGGAGGTGTTTAGCTGGAAAAGAGAGGGAGGTGTTTTGTTAGGTGAGGACTTTTTTTTCCTTGGTAGTACAAAATATGGGGAAGAAAGGGAGGAAGGGAAGGAGGGAGGGAGGATAGAAGGGAGGGAAAGAGAGTGGAAAATGTGTATAAGGATGGAGATATTGGATAGTCAAAAGAGAGGACTAAATCAGGCCATTGTAATTTTGATGGCCCCAGTTCTGAACTCCTTTCCTATTGAGGATGAATCCAAAGGAGAGAAGTTGATAGGCACCCAACTCCCACTGTTGAAACCTAGAAAGGGAAAGGCATTCACTTCCCTGTCTCCTCTGGGCCCATTGCAGAAGCATAGCCAATCAACTGTTCTTTCCTAAGTCTGTGAATCTTGAAGGGTGATACACTGGTGCAGGTCATTTATAAATTCTACTGGAGGGTTAGCCAAATAAGAATCCATGTGATATATGCAGAAATAAGCCACTTGGAGTCCTCATTCAAGGAAAGACTTGTTGCCCAGCTGTAGGGAGTGTGATCAACAGCTAGCTTTCATTGATAGGCAATGTTAGGATCTATTGCTGCCACAGAGAACCACCTCAGCGAGGGTCATACCCTTTTCTGGGTAGTCTGTGTCTGGTGACTGAGAACTGAAATTATATAAAGACAGCCATTTCAGCCTAATGCAGGATCATCTTCTGGACATTATCTGACCCTGAGCTCCATGACTGGTTGGCAGAGGCTTTGCTGGCTCCTATATCACAATTCCTACCCTGTCCGGTCCTGCTTTCTTTCCCTTCTCTTCACAGTTTTTAACGCCTAAAAAATATCTTTTATCCAAAACTCCATCTCAGTGAATTCCTCTGGTGAACCTGACTGGTGACGTTGCACCACTATAATGATGCCTGTCCAGTACCACAGGCACCGGTAGTGAAACTCTGAGTACT
>NW_011476426.1:8557-10586 GCF_000754665.1 Bison bison bison | reverse complement strand
ATTCATCAAAACTGTTACTCTAGGCAGGGGCTGGAATTGACAGCACAGGATCAGAGCTGGTGGCAAGTATGATGATTAAGGGCAATGGCAATCTCTGTTTTCAACACATGGTTGGTTGCTGTGGGTATAAGGTGTTGGAACCTGCATAGAAGGCTGAGGTGAGAATGAGTGGTTCAACAAGTAGGGAGAACAGCATGTCAAAGAGTCTTGGCAGTTCTTGTATTATCAGGCAGAGAGACAAACTGACCCTTCAAAATGGGAGCCAGGGATTCCCTGGTGGTCCAGTGGTTAGGAATCCACACTGCAGTGCAGGGCATACCAGTTCGATCCCTGGTCTGGGAAGATCCCACATGCTGCAAGGCAACCAAGCCCATGTGCCACAACTACTGAGCCTGCACTCTGGAGCGTGTGAGCTGCAACTAATGAAGCCCGCGTGCTTCATGTCCATGCTGCATGATGAGAAAAGCCACAACGTGAGAAGCCCATACGCCACAACTAGAGAAATGGATCACGCAGCAGCAAAAACCCAGCACTATCAAAAATAAATACATAAATATTTTTTAAAAAGGAAATAAATTGGGAGGCCAGAAGTGTCTGTGTTAAGATTCAATTTTCCTCTGCCTAGAAAAGGGGAACTGAAAGGATAAAGCATGGTCTCAAGCTAAAAAGATTGCTGGAATGAACCCAGTGAAGAACCCCATTCTCTAAACTGGAAACCAGAGCAAAGAATGATAGCTCATGAACCAAGGGGACAATGAAGGATTCTGTGGTTGTTGAATAATTTTGCCCGATAGTGAACTCCATTTGATGTAGGACTGGAGCAACTTGACCAGTTCCAAACTGATCTAAGCGGGCAGGTGAGTGTCAGCTAGTCGTTTGGGGGTGGGGGGCGGGGTTGAGAGTGGTTGGGGAGGGGTGGGGGGGTAGGAGTGGAGGTTTGTCAAAATATAGAGGTCTAGCAGAGTCTCATATTTGCCAGTTGAACAGACTCTTGATGTCTTTGAAGAATTGGATTTATTCAGTCATCTTGTTTCTCCAATTAAGTCACCAGCACATATATTTCTAGAATGTCAGGATGAATAATTAATGCCTATAAACAAAACGCTCATACATTTGTCAATTTCTACTTAAATGATGTATTAAATTTTCTAGATATTTATTATTCTCCTTTTGTAAAGTATTGTGCAGCATACAGAAAAAGAACAAAACATAGATCCTGCCTTGTAGAAACTTATAACATTATTAGATATGCACAACTAGCATAGAATATGTATCTCTAGCACATTGCTGTCCAGCACAGAACAGATAATTGATACATATTTATTAAATTAAGAGCTTGTAGGGAAATCCAATGTCTCCCTCATATAACTCAAGCCCTGTACATCTAACTTTAGCAATAAAAACCCTCCATTCAAAAAGGAAAAGATGAGTTCATTATCACTTGGTAGCATCAACATTTCCCTCTAATATTCACTTTCCCATGAAAATATGCTGACATAAGGAGGTGTTATTTTCCCGTGAACTCATGCCTCTTCCCCAAATGGTGCAAATCACACTTGAGTTTAAGAGGAAACATTTAATTGCACTTAGAACAAAGCCTGGTACATGGTAAATACTACATCAGCACTTGATGCAGATTAACTTATTGAATCCTCACAAAAACCTGTAGTACTATAACTTTCAAGGAACTGAGGCACAGAATGGTGAAGTAACTTGCACAAAGTTTACACAACTGTGAAGTGCCAAGCCAGGATCTCAGCCCAGGCAGTGTCACTTGGGGATCTGTCTTTGTAAGTACTACTTCATCCTGATCTAAGACTTTATTCAGATCTATAGAGAGCAGGGTAATCCCTGGGAGAAACAAACAGTGGACAAATTGCTTATACAGTGAGGCTTATTTATCTTAATCATAGTTTCCCCTATTTGAACAAGTTACTTGATGTGTCAGGTGCTATCTTTCTCCTCTGCTTTGGCACATTCTCTTAAGGCCCTCCCCCAAAAGAGTCTGAAAAAGCAATCAGTCAGTTCA
>NW_011476426.1:3833-8457 GCF_000754665.1 Bison bison bison | reverse complement strand
ATTGAGTTAGTGATGCCATCCAACCATCTCATCCTCTGCTGCCCCCTTCTCCTTTGCCTTCGATCTTTCCCAGCATCAGGGTCTTTTCTAATGAGTCAGTTTGTTTGCATAAGGTGGCCAAAGTATTGGAGCTTCAACTTCAGCATCAAATCCTTCCAATGAATATTCAGGATTGATTTCCTTTAGGATAAGCAGCACTTTTGCTCTCTTTCTAAGGCTATTCTTGCAGTCTTCCTCACGTAACTGACACTGGTGATGTTCATGCTTTATAGGAGATTTTTCGTGCCATGCTTCCTTCTTAATATGAATGAAAATAATTGGTAAATTGTATAAAACTGCTTAGAAAACCCCAAAATATAATTATCTGTACTAGCAGACATAACAACATAGTTAAAATATGTTGCTCTAACATCCTGTCTTAGGCGAGAATGGCAAATATTTTAGCAGGAATGTTCACAGAGTCTGTAATTAGTGGTTCAGTCAGCTGGGGGTTACACAAGGAAGCAAGCTGAAGAAAGGTGATTATGCAGATTAATTTAATGATGACATGGAAAAGATTGGACCTATTTTTGCCATTCGAGAAATGAGTCATTTTTATATGTGGATCAGTTTATACTCTACTACTGATGAAAACTATTTGAAAGTATAAAAATAATGAGCACTTGGGCATTTACTCTTTTCTTTGTCATGTGTTCATTACCTATAAACTAGCTTGAACATCATTCCTTACCAATTTTGATTTAGATTTTGTTTTCCTCCTAGTAGAGATGATACTATGTTAATTTGTATATTTTGACTAACACATTTTTAAAGGGAACAATTCAAATATATCACTTTATGTTTCCTTTGGAATGAATGTAAGATTTGTCATATTTTAAGGTTTGTTGCATAATCACTGTGCAGCAAATACTGAAAGGCTGGGAATGGTATTTTAGTGACTTCATAGATTTTATCTAAAGATGGGTATTTACACAAAAAGAATAACTATTTTTTTTTTATCTTTCTGAAGATTAGCAGTCACATCTATTCACTTGCAATATCTGACCACCAATAAGAATATATGAACAGTAGTAAACTGAGGGGTTTTTTTTTTTTTGGCTATTGTTGTTTCTTTGTTTTCTCCTGGAGCAGGCATCTAATTTTATTCTGTGCTTACTTTTTTTCAAAAGTAACATATACTTTTCTCAGTGCAAATATGAAATATTCGTGTACCAGATTTATGGAACTAGCAACACATTCATTTGCATTTCAACTCAGGTATGACAAACATCCAAGCAATTTAATACTGCTACTCATAAGTCGTGTCCACTCTGGTGGAGGACTAGTTCCTACATTTCTGAATACTCTTCTTACTGGAGAATAAAAATGAATTTTAAAATCTCATTGCATTACACCAAACACTATGCAAATGTTTATGAATATTCACTACAAATTAGAGGTTATTGGAGCCTTAAGATTTGAATAAATATGGAAATGGAAGTTCTTTTGCAGTCCCTGGATACTAAAAAAGCTATGTTTTAGTGTCTACAAAGGTAATGTTGGGGAAATTTCTCTACCAGATGGAGTAAATTTGGGATTCCATGGAAATGCAAAAGAAAAAAATTGACCGGTCTGAAAATGTTGTCATATCAGGCATAAATGAAGAAGCTGGGTAGGTTTACCTGGAAAGACTGAAGTCAAATATGATACTATCTTCAGATGATGAAGGACTAGTGTTGAAGAGGAAGCAGACTTTCTCTGTGTACTCCCAGAAAACAGGAGCAATGGGGGACCGTATTTTAGCTCTTCCAAACCTTGTCAGCTAGGAGCTGTGCACTAAGGAGCCCTTCAAAAGATGATGTGTGCTCCTGACATAGAGGACAAACATATGGACACCAAGGGGAGAGGGGAGGTGGGATGATTTGGGAGACTGGGATTGACATATATGCACTACTATGTATAAAATAGATAACTAATGAGGGCCTACTGTATAGCACCGGGAATTCTACTCAGTGCTCTGTGGTGACCTACATGAGAAGGAAATCCAAAAAAGAAGGGATACATATATCCATATAGCTGATTCACTTCACTATACAGCAGAAGCTAACATCTTGTAAAACAACTATTAATGTACTGCAATAAAAAAAAAAAAGATGGTGTGCTCTTTATGTCAAGAAGTTTTGGGTAGAAAAGGGATAGCTATTTATCTGTTTTAAAAAGTTTTTCAGACAAAAACCTTTTGATAGGTGGGATGTTGGATTGGATCATTTTTAGAAAATCTTTACTACTTTATATTTTCCTTTTGTTTCTTTTCATTCTAACCTCATCATCATTCTCATATTGAACAGCATAAATGCTGGTGGAAGTAGTCTTTATGATCCAATGTGATAATGCTCCTTCACTCTTTTAAACAGAGTGATTTATTAATATCTAGTAATTACCTCTATGATCTAGTTTCTACCAACCATTTTCATACATTGCATCATTAGTTTTTTGTACTTCTTACTTCTGCATAACAGAAGATGGTTTCAAAATTAATTATTAAAATTAGCAATATTCTTACCTACAAAAGATAAACAAAATATATAAGAAAAGATTCACTGTATAACAACAAAGCAATTATATTACCCAAGAAAAAGCCAAACCAAAAAAATGCATGTGATTTATATAAAGAAAATTTAGAAATTCTACAGAAGGATTTAAATGAACATTTGTGCAAATGGAAAGGCATTTTCAACTAGAAATAAAATTAAACTATAAATACAACATGATTCTAATTAAAAGTTCAATATTACAAAACGTAACTCATAATAGTCTAGAAATATAAACTTGAGATAACAGTTAAGAGAATAGGGATAAAAAGGAATAAAAAGAGAGAATAAGATGCACTAGATGTTAAAACATAATATTAAGGCTACGTAATTAAAACTCTCAACTCAGAAGAACAGATTAAAGAAACTAGAAATAGACTTAAATAAATGAGTGTTAATAGCTGATAACGGCTCTTCAAATGTGTGGGAGAAACAGTATATTATTCAATAAATGACAGTGACAGTATATTTGGCTATCCATATCCCAAACCATAAAATTAGATCCCTATGTCATGTCAGAAAAATATTAATTTTGACCTATCACATTTTGTATGCATCAAATTAAAAGAAAAACACTAGGGGAAAATACAAATAATCTGAAGAATATTTTTCTAAGCATGATCAATACACACACACACATACACACACAGAAGACGAAGTAAAAGACTGATAAACTTGACCACCTAAAAAGTAATACTTTGGTTTAAAAAATCAAATAAAAATAAAGGCAAGTAATTGTCATTGAATCTTCAGTAATGTAAATGTTTCAGTGGCTTCATAGAGTTATCTGTGCAGATATGCCAGAAATATACCACTCAATCATTGGTTGATTTTTAATCTATTTCAAGATTATCTTTCTGTATGAATCTTTAGTAGCATTTCAGATTGTTTTGTCACAATAAATTTCTTCTTTTTTTTTGCCATGCCTCGCAGCTTGTGTAATCTTAATTCCCTAACCAGGGATTGAATCCCCTTGGGTCTTCCGCAGTGACAGTACAGAGTCCTAATCACTAGACCACCAGGGAATTCCCTGTCACAAAAAATTCTTAAAATTGAATAAAATAAAGGCAAATAAAAACTAGGGAAGAGTTGTAATACATATATATTTGCTAAGGGACCTACTTCATTAACAAATAAGTCCTAACAATAAGAAAATTGTGAATTGTTCTATTGAGAAATGAGCAAAGAATATAAAGAAGCATATGATGGTGAAAGAAATACAAATGACCAACATGTGGAAAGATATTTAATCTCATTCATAAAACTGAAAGAACAAGAAAACAAAACAATTTTTTCGTTTGTCAGTTTGCCAACTTTGGATTTTGCCAACTTTGGATTTTTCTCAATCTTTTGAAATGTTGGGACGTATTCATTCTTAATCATTTGCTCGTGGAGCTTACATTTGTGTAACTTCTTGTGGGGCAATTTAACAATGTTTATCGATATTGAAGATTCATTTATCCTTTGATTCAACAATTCCAGCACCCTAGCGCCAGATTTGCTTTACATAAAATCTCAGAAATATTCTAAACACATTCACTGCAGCTTCAGTTCTAAAAGAAAAAAATCTGGAAATAACCTTAATGATCAAACACATGTTGGAATATTTCACGGCATTAGAGAATGAAGTCAATGTGTATGTACTGATATGGAATGATCTCTTTTCATGATGAGTTTTTCATTCATTCCTGTTTTCTTTCCAGAAGAGTTTATTCAAGATCAACTGTAATCTACCAGTAATCTACTCTAACACTCACCATACAGTGGTAAATGAGGTGGCTTAACCCCAGCCCTCATGCCACTTACATCTAGTTAGAAAGATAAACAGGAACAGCAGTAAAATCATTTGAGTTATTACTGTGTGTGTGTGTGTGTGTGCGCATGCATGTATGCACCCTTGGTTGTGTCCAACTCTTTGTGACCCCATGGACTGTAGCCCACCCGGCTCCTCTGTCCATGGGGATTCTCCAGGCAAGAATACTGGAGTGTAGTGCCATGCCCTCCTCCAGGGAATCTTCCCAACATCTGTATCTCCTCCAGGGATCAAACCCACA
>NW_011476426.1:1241-1347 GCF_000754665.1 Bison bison bison | reverse complement strand
GAGTGAAACTGTTCTGATATTGTAATGGTGGATACCTGTTGCATCAGTATACATTTCTCAAACCCACAGAATGTACAACACAAAGAGTGAGCCTTGATGTAAAATA
>NW_011476426.1:0-1141 GCF_000754665.1 Bison bison bison | reverse complement strand
TCCCTGGGTTGGGAGGATCCCCTGGAGGAGGGAAAGGCTACTCACTCCAGTATTCGGGCCTGGAGAATTCCATGGCCTGTATAGTCCATGAGGTCACAAAGAGTCAGACATGACTGAGCAACTTTCACTTCAGAGCTGTTTTAAGTTTTCTTCAATCAAGAACTGTTCACCTGTTACATTTCTTGTACATGTGTCCTGATATACATAATAAGCACACATATAGGTACATACATATACATACATATGTAAGAGTGGAATTGTTGGCTCACAGTTCAGGCTTAGCTCTCAGATCTCTAGTCCTTTTCTTGTATTGGCTCAGTAACTTCTTCGTATCTTGTTAGGATTTTTTTCAATGCTTAGTGTGCTGCTTCTTTGTTTGTTGTCTGCTTGTTTGTTTACTTGTTTATATTTTGCCTAGTTTTTTGTTTTGCCTTATTTTTAGTGTTTTTCAGTAAAAAGGTTGGTCTAATTTATCAAAACTTTTTAATCAAAATCTTTCTTTTCACTGCTCCCTCAATAACACCTTGGAGATATTCTTGATGTTGCTACCTCCTCAATTGCACCATTAGACAAATAGTTCAACTGCTGAGACAGGGCTATTTTATAGACAACTTTTAATGGATATAAAGAATCATCTGTTTGGTAAGGAAAATTGATGTCAGAAAAGAATAAATATCCAACAGCTTAGAATAGAGCAGAAGCCCCCTATGTGATACATTCATTGGTTCGAGCACAATATTCTGTTCACAGGGAGCATAGATTCTGAAAGTAGAATCTGATTTGCTCCATGGTGCCCATAAGAATGTTCTGAGGGCAAGACTTCAATGAACTTGTGATTCCCTCCTCCTCTGTTTATTCAAGTTGTGTTTGTGCTTGGGGGAGTTATGGAGTTTAGGGAGCAAAGAGGAGCAGAGAAAGGATGAAAAATGCCCCATTCCATCATTCTCTTTTAAAGTACATTCTATTCTTTCATGGATCACCACTGCATTAAGGACTACTCAAGGAGCTTCCATTTGACTTTTTCTGACCATTTACAAATTTAATACTCCTAAGTCCAAAATCACTGCAGATGGTGACTGCAGCCATGAAATTAAAAGATACTTGCTCCTTGGAAGAAAAGTTATGACCAACCTAGGCAGCA
>NW_011476425.1:15305-17790 GCF_000754665.1 Bison bison bison | reverse complement strand
CTCAATTCTTTCTTCTTTGTTTTGTTTCTCAGCAATTATTTCCACCATTCTATCTTCCAGTTCACTTATTTGTTCTTCTGCCTCAGTTATTCTGCTATTGATTCCTTCTAGTGTTTTTCATTTCAGTTATTGTGTTCTTCATCTCTGTTTGTTCTTTAGTTCTTCCAGGTCTTTGTTAAACATTTCTTGTATTTTCTCAATCTGTGCCTCCATTCAATTTCCAAGATTTTGGATCATTTTTATTGTCATTATTTTGAATTCTTTTTCAGGTAGGTTACCTACTTACTCTTCATTTATTTCATCTGGTGGGTTTTTAAGTTGTTCCTTCATCTATATTTTTTTTGTCATCTCATTTTTTTTTTTTGATGGGTGAGACTGTGTTCCTGTCTTACTGGTTGTTTGGCCTGAAGATTCCAGCAGCGGAGTTTGCAGGCAGTTGAGTAGAGTTGGGTCTTGGTGCCAAGATGAGGAACTACAGGAGATCTTACTCTGATTGATATTCTCTGGGGTCTGAGGTTCTGTTAGTCCAGTGGTTTGGACTTGGTGCTCTCACCACAGGAGCTTGGGCCCAACCCCTGGTGCATGAAGCAAGATCCTGCAAGTGCTATGGTGAGGCAAAAAAAACAAAAACAAAAACAGAGCAGAACAATAACAAAAAATAAAATAAAATTAGAAAAATAACAGATATGTTAGAAAAATTAAAATATAAATGAAACAACAAGGTAAAACAAAACCATAATAGCAAAAGAACAAAAAATTCCAGAAAAGGCCTTGGCTGTAGGGGACAGACCTTAGATGAAGTGGGATTTAGGCAGGGTTGGGGCCTATGCTCAGGATCTAGGAGGCTGGACAAGGGCCGTTGGGGGGTGGAGGCTGGGGCAGAGCTTAGGGTCAGCACTGCCAGAGGGGGCCCCAGATTGCCTCTGGCCTTGGAGGGTGAAGGATCAGGCCCAGAATTTCAGTAAGCTCACAGGGGCCCAAGTGTGTGAGGGGAAATGCTAGCAGAGTTCCCCCTTATCTCCCAAGGGTCTTCTCCCCTTCCCCATTGATCCTTTCACAGTGAGTGGGCCCCTCCAGAGGTAGGAACCCCTCCCATTCCCCAACTGCCCTTCAAGGGCACTAGTCCCATCCTGCTTCCATTTCTTCTCCCTCCTTGCTCCCACATGTCCTACCCAGTCACTTGAGGGCTCCTCCTGTCCCCTTAGGTGTGGAAGTCCCCCACAAGCATCCAGTAGATGCCCTACTTGTGAGAAGATGCAAACTTTGCGACCTCCTACTCCACCACCTTGACTCCATCCCCTCTGTCACTATACACTCAGGTATAAATACTAATTCACTTTTAAACTTAGCTTTTTTGATTAAGAAAGACAAATGATATGAAAGAATTTCACATATACTGAATTAACTTGCCAAACCATTTGTGTGGAAGACTAGCCCATCTTTATCATGACTCAGCATAAATCCTTAAAAAATAATACATTTGGAGAGATGAAGTGACTTGTCAAAAGAAAAGCCATGAGAAGAACCCAAGTTTCCCGATTTTAAGATAATTTTATCTTCCATCAGGTTGTCCATGTAAGTTCCAGTCCCACAGATGGCAGAAAGGGCTATGAAAGTCCTACTAGAAATGATGTTATTTTGCTAGATGGATCGCTAGCTCACAAACAGGAATACAATGTTTCCTTTAAGATAAGAACAGTAAAATAAAACGAAGGGATAATTCTATCCTAACAATATCATTGCCACATGACATATATTTAATGCTGATCCAATCATATTCTCAGCAACATCTCCATTGACCAAAAAGTTTAGAAAACTTTTTCCAAAAGGGAAAACTTAAGAATCTTTTTTTTTATTAAAAAGATAGCATATCTGTAGATTAGTCAAGTATTTATAATAAAAAAATGTACTAGCTTTGTACTTTATGATTCGTGGTGTAGAGAACACCAAATTTGTCTATGATTAAATTGTCTTTATTCAGTGGCAAAAAAATGTTTAATAATTACAGAGTAGAATTAGGAAACATTCTGAAATATTTTTAGGCATCAAGTAACTTATTATATTGTTTCATCTCACTTCTCCTATAAGAGGTAATTTGATACAGTGGAAAGGATATGGGTTTCAGAATCAGATTTCAACCTTTGCTCTGTGTAACACCGAAGTTAATCCTTGAGAACCTTAATTCTGAAACATTTATAAAATGAGTTAAAAATCCACACCACACATAGCAAAGTTTATATATGATAACATGGATGAAGTTGGCTAGCACAGGGCCTGGAAGATCATATGTGCTTAATAAATGTCAATTATTGATAAGCAGGAACTTAGGCTTTGCCAACTGTTGCATCTTAGAAAAAGCAAGAGAATTCCAGAAAAACATATACTTCTGCTTCATTGACTACTGTAAAGCCTTTGACTGTGTGGATCACAACAAACTGTGGAAAATTCTTAAAGAGATGGGAATACCAGATCACCTTACTTGCCT
>NW_011476425.1:10760-14052 GCF_000754665.1 Bison bison bison | reverse complement strand
AAAGAATTGATGCTTTTGAATCGTGATGTTGGAGAAGACTATTGAGAGTCCCTTGGACTGCAGGGAGATCAAACCAGTCAATCCTAAAGGAAATCAACTCTGCATATACCTTGAAAGGACTGATTTTGAAACTGAAGCTCCAATACTTTTGCTACCTGAAATGAAGAGCCAGTTCACTAGAGAAGACCCTAATGCTGGGAAAGATTGAAGACAGGAAGAGAAGGGGACAGCAGAGGACAAGATAGTTGGATGGCATCACTGACTCAATGGACAGGAGTTTTAGCAAACTCCAGGAGATGGTGAAGGATAGGGAAGCCTGATGTGCTGCAGTCCACGGGATAACAAAGAGTCAAAAATGACTGAGCAACTGAATAACGAGGCCTTTTTGATATCTCAGATACAAGAAGACTGTAAAAGACAAGTCTAAGTGTTTTTAGGCCCGAAATAGTAAGAATATTATGTTTATTGATAATACCATCAGTTTTTCAGGATTTGTATAACATAATGATCATTTCTACATCACACAGGTTTAACAAGAAGGAAACCAGAATTCAGTATTCACCAGAATTAAGAGTGGGGCTGCTCCCTGCAGCAGAACAACATCCAGAGCAAGAGACAGATTAGATGTCCCAGGACATTACCTGTGTCCTAGAAGCCAGAAGGCAAAGAGAACAAGTTTTTACTTGTGTTGAAAAGGAAGAAGTAGAGAGAGCAACATGGAGTGGGAAAGAAAGAGTGAAGAGGAAGTGGCAGAAAGATATTTGAACTGTGGCTGTGGAGATGGACAAGAGAAGGGGAATTTTATCAAGCCTTACTGTTTGACATGCTATGTAAACCCATGTATCTTTAAGAAAATCTACAGAAAAGAGTTTAAGAAAAAGTTGTTGAAGTTGGATTTGTGCTTTGACTCTGTGCCAAGACTATACCATAAGAGGACCTAATTTTAACAGTTTATACAAGCCTAATACAAGTTGATTTCCAGTGCGTCTCGCAGCAAGACAGATTGTTAACTGATTGCTCATTGCCTGGACCGTAAGAAGCCTGAAGCCTTTGCATTCTCTAAAACCCATTTAAAAATCTTACAGGGAGCACCTTATCGTCTCAACCCATCTCATTCCTGGGAAGTAAGAAAAAGAGGTGGGAAGTTCTTGGGCTGACCTGACTAGAAGTAGACTCAGCTTTGAAATCTGGAAAATCTGGCTTCAAGTTCCAGCTCTGTCACTTACCAGCTATGCTCAAATTATATACTTGCTTCAGTCTTGGTTTCCTCATCTATAATCTAGAAGTCAATCAGTGGCCTAATATCCATTGTAACTCAGGCCAAAAGCTTGTTGTGGAGCACTGAGCAACCAGGCTTCTGGTCAGCCCATGGTCTCTCTGTATGTTACCCATCAACTGGAGTTCCTCCTGGAGAAAAGCAGAACTGAACAGAGGGGCCAAGGAGCCCAATGGAGAGGGGCATAGGAAGAAATATTCTGTGTTGCTAAAGGGGCTGCAAATATCCTCTTGACCATGCTGGGGGGGTGGGGTGGGTCTAGAACCATGTCTGAATTCCTGGGCCATTTCAGCAAAACCCAAGAAGGGGCTGAAGGCTACTGTGTACTCCACAGAAGCATTATTTGTTTGGGCAACAGGAACCAGCACTGGGTGGAGTTGGAAATGAAAGTAGAGGTAGCATGGGGGTTGGGAGGGAAGTTGTAACTCACTAACACTGGTAAAGTTTGACCTTAAATAACAAAGTTATGCAAGAGGCTGATTCAGAAAACTGTGGTTTACTTAGTTTCCAGTCACTAGGGAGCTTTCAGAGCAGATGGGGCTTTGGGCACTCTGGCCTCTCCCATGCAAGAAGCTAAGCTGGCTGCTCTTTTTTTTTTGACTTAAAAAAATTTTTATTTTGTATTGCGGTATAGCCGATTAACAAATGTGTTGTGATAGTTTCAAGTTGTGAAGGGATTCAGCCGTACATATACATGTATCCATTCTCCCTCAAACACCCCTCCCATCCAGACTGCCACATAACTTCGAGCAGAGTTCCCAGTGCTATACAATAGGTCTTTGTTGGTTATCTATTTTAAATATAGCAGTGTGTACATGTCCATTTCAAATTCCCTAACTATCCCTTCCCCCCATCCTTCCCCCCATAAGCCAGGTGCTGTTAAATGGAAAGATGAGGAGTAGAAGTATGACTTAGGCAGAATAGGGTACAGGCTACACTGCCCTTGACTTCTGTGGATGAGGTTAGGAACCAGCTTTAGATAGATGGACCTAGAAATTTCACTAAGAGGTGTCTAGACTGCCACCAATCTGCTCCTTTCCCAAGAGAGATTTTCTTGCCCTATGGCTTAATCCATCCTGGGATCATCTGCAGATCCTAGCTCCAGATATAGCTAACTGACCTTTATTGCTAATCTAGCTTTAAAAAGTAGTTAGAGGGACTTCCCTGGTGGCCCAGTAGTTAAGGATCTGCCTTGCAGTTCAAGGGATGTGGGTTTGAACCCTGGTAAGGGAACTAAGATCCCATGTGCTGTGGGGAACCAAGCCTGCATGCTACCTCCAGAGAGAAGCAACTAAGGCTCGATGCACTCAAATAAATAAATAATTTTTTTTTAAGTAGAGAATTTCAGGACTGGGAGGGACTTCCAAAGACCATCAAACAGGCCTCTGCATACATAATACACAACAGATGAATTCTGAGCCAATTTGTCAAAGTCCAGGAAAGGAGAGTCCGCAACCTTCTCAGTTTACATATACAAGTATTTGTTTAGTGGTTCCTTATAGTCCTGATCTTCCAGCCTTATTCTCTGCAGTTTAAATTTATTCCTTTTTATTGGACTTTCTAGAAGTGAAGAGAAGCTATAGCACACAGTACCTAGCTAGGATAAATGTAAAAAAGAAACATGCCTATAAAATAAGATATACTGGGGACAACAGGACAACCTAAGGAATTCTTCAGTTATGTTCTGAACAGAAAGAAAAAAGGAACATGACATAAAAAAGATGACTACATATAATTTATCAACCAAATTAGGACACTTTTGAAAGTGAAAGTGGCATTAAACACAATAGGCACTAATTGAGCTGTAGCAGACTGAAACATCTGGTCCCCTTGAATATAAGATAACACACCTGGACTTCCCTGGTAGTCTAGTGGTGAGAATCTACCTGCCAATGCAGGGGTCACTGGTTCGACCCCTGGTCCAGGAAGATTCCATGTGGTGCCGGGCAACGAAGTCCATGCGCCACAACTACTGAGCCCTCACTAACTGCTAAGCCCACAAGTTGCAACTACTGA
>NW_011476425.1:9948-10555 GCF_000754665.1 Bison bison bison | reverse complement strand
GGAGCTGAATGCCAAGATAGTTAAGGTATCTGTAAAAGAAATGTACGTGTGTGTGCTAAGTCACTTCAGTCGTGTCTGACTCTTTGTGACCGCATGGACTGTAGCCCACCAGGCTTCTCAGTTTGTGGGCTTGTCCTGGCAAGAATGCTGGAGTGGGTTGCCATTTCCTTCTCCAGGGGATCTTCCCAACCCAGGGACTAAACCCAAGTCTCTTGCGTCTCCCGCATTGGTAGGCAGATTCTTTACCACTGAGCCACCTGGGAGTCTTAGAGAAAGAGAGAGAGAGTCACTATATATATAGTGACCATTAAGTCTTGATTTATGCCTATTGCTGTCATTATATTCAATTATTATCCCCTCCCACTCTCCAAGGTATTCAGGTTGAATGATAAATTTTATGGTTACCCTACATATGTATAGCTAATATTTATTAGTGCCATTTATTGTGTCCTAATATTTGTCACTGCAGATGGTGATTGCAGCCATGAAATTAAGACGCTTACTCTTTGGAAGGAAATTTATGACCAGCCTAGATAGCATATTCAAAAGCAGAGACATTACTTTGCCAACAAAGGTCCATCTAGTCAAGGCTATGGTTTTTCCAGTA
>NW_011476425.1:9334-9848 GCF_000754665.1 Bison bison bison | reverse complement strand
TGCTGCAATTCATGGGGTCACAAAGAGTCGGACATGACTGAGCGACTGAACTTAACTGAACTGAATATTTTTCATGCAAGATTTCACTTAATCCTTATTACAACCTTGTAATATAGGTGTTATATTATTATTCCCATTTTGTGAATGAGGAAGCTGAGTCTCTGAGAGTGTAAATATGCATCCCCAGATCATAAAGGTAATGAACAGGACTGACATCAGTTAGGCACAAGGAAATACAGGGTCTAGGGCTAAGTAGACACTGTATCTACAACATATCTATACAAGTAGATACATTCAGTTCAGTTCAGTTCAGTCACTCAGTCATGTCCGACTCTTTGCAACCCCATGAATTCCAGAACGCCAGGCCTCCTTGTCCATCACCAACTCCCAGAGTTCACTCATACTCACGTCCATCGAGTCGGTGATGCCATTCAGCCATCTCATCCTCTGTCATCCCCTTTTCCTCCTGCCCCCAATCCCTCCCAGCATCAGAGTCTTTTCCAATGAGTCAACT
>NW_011476425.1:5585-8600 GCF_000754665.1 Bison bison bison | reverse complement strand
ACTGTTTCCTCATCTATTTCCCATGAAGTAATGGGACCAGATGCCATGATCTTCGTTTTCTGAATGTTGAGCTTTAAGCCAACTTTTTCACTCTCCTCTTTCACTTTCATCAAGAGGTTTTTTAGTTCCTCTTTACTTTCTGCCATAAGGGTGGTGTCATCTGCATATCTGAGGTTATTGATATTTCTCCCGGCAATCTTGACTGCAGCTGTGCTTCTTCCAGCCCAGCGTTTCTCATGATGTACTCTGCATATAAGTTAAATAAGCAGGAGTCCATAAAAATGTTTTATTGTCTTTTTCAAATCAAATATGAACTTTCAGGTTGAGGGAAATGTTTTAATACATAATATATTTGTCTTTGTACCAACACAGTTGAAAAGTCTAATTTTTATAGGTTTTTTTCTTTAACAGAAATGGCCCACAAGGTAAAGGCATCTAGGGCCCATGAAAGTCATAATATGGCCCTGGTAATGAGCGACAGAACTAGGATCCAAACCTAGTACCCAAGCTCTTAAACAGTAAATTGAAAAGCTAAACAACCGAGGGAACAGGAGGTAGGCAGACCCAGAGCATCATCTGATGTCATCAGCTATCTGAAGGGTGGCCATAAGAAAGCACTTTAATACTTATTTGATGTTTCTTTCTTGCCCTTCTGCCTCAACTGGGCTTGCTGAAATCTTACCCAAACTTCAAGATAGAACTTAATTCTTATCATCTCTATGATGCCTTCCCTAACTCCCATCTTTGGAATTGGTTTCACCTCTTCTGTACTCCAGCAGGTCATCTTTATATTTATTTTATTTGTATTATATTACCTATGTTATAGCATGTAATATAAATGTTATAGCATTTATATTATGGCAGATACCACATTCTGCCATTGTATGCATGTTTGTCTTAAAAATCTGTAATGGACGAGGACTCTATTTTCCTTATCTTTGTATATACAAAATAGAGTGGTTTAAACATACTTTTGGCTCAGCTTATTTGCACTGAGTTGATCAGTACACTGTAAAGATAAACTTCTCAACTGTCAGAGATGGTCCATATTGGACCTTTGAGATACTAAGCTCCAGGTATTGAACATGTTCAAGCAGGGCAGGAAGTACATAGAGGGGTCCTTGTGTTGGTTGGAAGGTTGGACTGAAAGCCCTTTAATGACCTTTCCAACTTGGAGGCTATTGTTTTAGAAATTTGCTTGCAGCCTTGAGAGGCAATACAATACAGTGATTGAGAGTATGAAGTCTGGAACCAGACTGCCAAAGTTTAACTCCTGACTATTGACTTTGTGGACTTGAGCAAATATTTAATTTCTCAGAGTCTCAATTTCTTCATCTGTAAAACTGGGACAATAATTGTACCTTCCACATTAAGTTATTAAAGATTAAATGAGTTAATATATGGCACGTACCAGCACCTGGCACAGAGTAAAAAACATACAAATGTTTTTTTCAATAAATTTTCTGCCCCTTCACTTTGTGTATGTGTACGACTGAGCAACTGAACTGAACTGATATATATATCTGACAATGTGACTTGCATATCATGCTTGCCTTTTGAGTAGATCTCCAAGGACCTTCTTTTGTCAATCTGAAATGTCAGGATGCTATTTCAGAACCCAGGGAGTAGTAAGGACAACCTAGCACCTTTCTTGATGTCTTGGTCATGTTGGCATTGCGGTTGAAAGCAAACAAGCAAGAAGGGATGGCTTATCTTTTGGACATAAGATACACTTTCTGGTTTGGCAGACAGAAAACTTAGATTTTGGTCTTAGCTTGTTCAATCATCTGGAACAAATCTTATACCACCCCTGGATCAAAACCTATCAGTAAGGGTTCACTTCAGCCTGGCTTGCTTCTTAAACAACCACATTACTGTGAAGCTTAGGGAAATGACAGCAAGTCTGGTGATTGTAAAAGGAAAAAAGCTTCTGCAAATCAGACATACCTGCGTTCAAATCCTGCTTGACATTGTGTCTCCTTTGGGAATCAGGTCATATAAGTTCAGTCTTTTCTGTAGAAGGAAGTAAGAATCTTACAAGATTATTGAAAGGATCAAATATGGTGATTATAAATAAATTGACATAGACCCTCAATTAATGTAACCATAATTGCCCCTGTGCAACATGCATTCCCCCACATGTAGGTAAACATTACTCTGTTTCTATACACGTTTATTATAACAGTAAGCCAAGAGAAGATATAAAATAATAGACTGACTTAACCTCAAACAGAAGTTCATATTATCTCACTGCTGCTCCAGGATTCAATAGTTACATGTATGAAATAATTTTTGCCCCTAAAAACCACTTTTTATGTAAGTATGATGAGTACAGACTTTTCCCCATAAAAATTTCACTGTGTAATGGAGGTGGTTTCACTGTACTGTGCATTTAATACGTTGTCAAATGTGGGTGGTCCTTCTCTCCGCCCTGCCTGCCCCCTTCATGCTTTGAGTGATGAGGGGCATTAGTCCAACTTTCTCAAATGGAGAAATGAAAGCAAAAGAAGTGCCCTATCTGAGGTCATAAGACTTTGTAACTAGGGGAGTTGGGAGTAATGGGGGGATAATGAAAGAAATGAAGGGACTAGAGATGTCTAGTTTGAAATAAAGAATATTCGTGGACTTTACAGTAGCTGTATTTTAGCAACCACTGTCCCCAGTCGCTATTTTCTGCAGAACCTCTTATTCTAGGCCTCTATACAGGAACCCTATACGGCAAATTGCTTTTTCTAGACCTTTAAGGAAGAAGAGAGGGGACCAATGGGCAGAGGCACTCTAGCTTCCTTACCAAGAAACACAGGATTCACTCTGCCTAGGCCTTGATTCCATCACAGAGACAGGCCCTTAGCCAGGAAATGCTGTCTAATCCTACAACCTATAGTCCAGACAATGGATTGGAAAGCCCATGACAAAAACTCTGTACAATCTCGAGAAACTTGTTCTTAAGGATAAAACGCACTTGTGGTTCTCAAATGCCTGAGCAACAGTATCATGCAGGGATTAAAAACAGGG
>NW_011476425.1:4872-5485 GCF_000754665.1 Bison bison bison | reverse complement strand
TGTGTCCTTCTGAGAAAGTTAATTCATAGGTAGGCTGATAAGGAGTCTGGGGTCCTCGGGGAGGAGAAAAGGGTATGGGGCCCTTGAGGAGGAGAAAGGGAAAAACTTTTTTTTCTAACTACATTCTTTCCTCTTAGTCACATAAGACTTTTTTTTCTTAAGCTCTGAGTTATTATGGCAAAAAAAATATTTGTTCTAAGACGAACTTTCTTTAAGCCCAGAGCTAATGATTACACAACAAAACGACATACCTTGCACAATTCAGTTCAGTTCAGTTGCTCAGTTGTGTCCAACTCTCTGCGACCCCATGGACTACAGCACACCAGGCTTCCCTGTCCATCACCAACTCCCGGAGTTTACTCCAACTCATGGTCATTGACTCAGTGATGCCATCCAACTATCATACTCTGTTGTCCCTTCTCCTCCCACCTTCAGTCTTTCCCAGCATCAGAGTCTCTTCAAATGAGTCAGTTCTTCACATCTGGTGGCCAAATTATTGAAGTTTCAGCTTCAGCATCAGTCCTTCCAATGAATATTCAGAACGGATTTCCTTTAGGATGGACTGGTTGGATCTCCTTGCAGTTCAAGGGACTCTCAAGAGTCTTCTTCAACA
>NW_011476425.1:4004-4772 GCF_000754665.1 Bison bison bison | reverse complement strand
AAACACTGTATTTTAAACAAATGCCTCAGGTGTGCAGCCAGGGATGAGAAGCCCTTAATCCTATAGTTTTCAAGTTTGAACATGAGTCAGAATCACTTGAATAGCTTTTTAAAACATAGATTGCTGGGCCCCACTCCCAGAGTTTTAGATTTATTTGGTCTGGAGAGGGGCCCAAGAATTTGAATTTTCCTCAAGTTCCCAGATGGTGTTGTTACTGGTCCAGGGATCACACTCTTGTGAGCAACTGGCATTGCCTCTTTATCTGAGTTTGAAATCAATTCAAGCAGTTCTCATGGCCTCTTCCTCAGGTGATCCTTGTACCAAACAAGTGCTGAGGAAAATTGAACCAGCCCAAACCCTCAGTTATCAAGTCAATCTCTACCTACTCTGTGGACCACTACAGAAAACAATCAGCTCACAACACTGCCAAGATCTCCTGGGCTAAGCACACATTCATGGACCTCAAGCCATCCGATTCATAATGTAAAATTTCCCCCTAACACCTCCTGGATCCTGAAGGAAAGGGCTAGCCCAGCAGGGAACAGCAGTCTCTGACATCATAGTCTCATTGGGGCTCACCTAAAACAGAGAGCAACTTGGGGAAGTAAATCACTGTGCAGATAAATCAAGACATTTCCTAGCAGGAGATAAGCATAAGTCTGAGAACAGAAGACAAAACTTGTCACATTTACAAGGATTATCATGCCTCAGGAGACTTCTTGAGGTTCTTTTCCAAAGCTGATGACCCTATTGCTTATATATAACACT
>NW_011476425.1:1542-2282 GCF_000754665.1 Bison bison bison | reverse complement strand
AGATCTCTAGTCTTTCCCATTCTATTGTTTTCCTCTATTTCTTTGCACTGATCACTGAGGGAGGCTTTCTTATCTCTCCTTGCTGTTCTTCGGAACTCTGCATTCAAATGGTGTCTTTCCTTTTCTCCTTTGCTTTTCACTTCTCTTCTTTTCACAGCTATTTGTAAGGCCTCCTCAGACAGCCATTTTGCTTTTTTGCATTTCTTCTTCTTGGGGATGGTCTTGATCCCTGTCTCCTACACAATGTCACAAACCTCCATCCATAGTTCTTCAGGCACTCTGTCTCTCAGATCTAATCCCTTGAATCTGTTTTTCACTTTCACTGTATAATCATAAGGGATTTGATTTAGGTCATACCTGAATGGTCTAGTGGTTTTCCCTACTTTCTTCAATTTAAGTCTGCATTTGGCAATAAGGAGTTCATGATCTGAGCCATAGTCAGCTCCTGGTCTGTTTTTACAGACTGTATAGAGCTTCTCCATCTTTGGCTGCAAAGAACATAATCATTCTGATTTTGGTGTTGACTATCTGGTAATGTCTGTGTAGAGTCTTCTCTTGTGTTGTTGGAAGAGTTTGTTTGCTATGACCAGTGTGTTCTCTTGGCAAAACTCTGTTAGCTTTTGCCCTGCTTCATTTTGTACTCCAAGGCCAAATTTGCCTGTTACTCCAGGTATTTCTTGAATTCCTACTTTTGCATTCCAGTCCCCTATAATGAAAAGGACATCTTTTTTGGGTGTAGA
>NW_011476425.1:0-1221 GCF_000754665.1 Bison bison bison | reverse complement strand
TGATGGGAGAGACTGACTGAGGGGCAAACTGGGTCTTGTTCTGATGGGCAGGGCCATGATCAGTAAATCTTTAATCCAATTTTCTGTTGATGGATGGAGCTGTGTTCCCTCCCTGTTATTTACCTGGGGCCATACTATTCATCATCCCTGGCTCAGAGGTTAAAGCATCTGCCTGCAATGTGGGAGACCTGGGTTCAATCCTTGAGTCAGGAAGATCCCCTAGAGAAGGAAATGGCAACCCACTCCAGTATTCTTCCTATGGATGGAGGAGCCTGGTGGGCTACAGTCCATGGGGGTCACAAAGAGTCGGACACGACTAAGTGACTTCCTTCAAACTATGGTGGAGGTAATGAAGATAATGGCCACCTCCTTCAAAATGTCCCCTGCATGTACTGCTATACTCAGTGCCCCCAACCCTGCAACAGGCCACCGCCGACCCACGCCTCCACTGGATAGTCCTTGACACTCCTGGGCAAGTCTAGGTCAATCTCTTGTGGGGTTACTGCTCCTTTCTCCTGGGTCCTGGTGCACACAAGGTTCTGTTTGTGCCCTTCAACAGTCTATTTCCCAGTCCTTTGTAAGTTCTTGCAGCTCTATGGTGGGGTTAATGGTGACCTCCTCCAAGAGGGCTTATGCCATACCCAAGTCTGCTGCACCCAGAGCCCCTGCCCCTGCAGAAGTCCACTACTGACCCTTATCTCCAAAGGAGACGCTCAAATAAGTTCTCAGTCTCTGTGGGGTCTCTGGGTCCTATTGCGCACAAGACTTCTTTGCCCTTGGACGTGGGGTATCTCCTCGAAGTCGCTCCCGTGCCACGTGGCCGCCGTTCAGGTGCATATCTTGCTCAAGGGTATGTTTTTCCTAAGCTCTATGCTAATGATTATATAACAACAATATATCGTGATCTAGGACATGTTTCTCCTTAACAAGAACCTTCTGACTATCCTGTTATCTTAAGATGTATGTTGTGTGAGTGGGTCTGGTAAGACCTTTCCATTGTTAGTAACCAATTGAAAAAGTATATAAAGTGAAATTGAAGTTGCTCAGTCATGTCCAACTCTTTGAGACCCCGTGGACTGTCGCCTACCAGACTCCTCCGTTCATGGGATTTTCCAGGCAAGAGTACTGGAGTGGGCTGCCATTTCCTTCTGCAGGGGATCTTCCCAACCCAGGGATCAAACCCGGGTCTCCTGCATTGCAGACAGACAGTTTACCAACTGA
>NW_011476424.1:16774-17918 GCF_000754665.1 Bison bison bison | reverse complement strand
CACCCAGCCTTGTGGGAGAAAGGGGGTGATGGAAGCAAGGTGGTTTTTAGAAAGCACAAAGTGGAAAGGACTGGCAAGAAAGCCAAAGCCGCCTTCAGAGCCCAGCCAGGCCCTCACCCTCCACCATCCACACTCAGAGCCCAGGCCCAGAGCTTGGGCACCAATTCTGTCCTCAAAGGGAAGAACAAAGTGGAAAAGGGGACCTTGGCTCATATCCTTCACCTTGAAGCCAAATAACACAGTCACTTCATAACTCAAGGGAGCCCTACTGCCTGACTTAGCACCCAGGTATGACTCCTCCTTATGCCCCTGACCGAGTGGACCCCAAGTATGCCAACCAGCTCCCACACCTGTGGGTGCCAGAGGGCATGGTGGCCAGTGTCCAGAGCCCACGTTCCCTGGGTGACAAGCTCGGAAATGCAGTGAAGTGCCTGGGACAGTCCCCCAGGCCCCACACTATCATGGTGAAGGACAGTCCCACCAGCACGCGTGGAGCCTGGATCCTTTCTCCCAGGAAGAAGGACATTTGGGCTGGAGATTAACTAGACTCTGCATCTAGTCTCACTATCTTGGCACTTTAAAAAAAATCTGTAACTTTCTAGATACATTTTGGTCAGATCTAGATTTCTTGATCTCAAATGATAGTCCTTAACCTAAGTTCATTCACCAAGCAGAATTACTGCCAAGCCCTCCAAGTATCCCAGCAGAGGAAGGTCACGTGGGCTCCTCTAGGGGGTGCCATTGTGACATGTGCACAAGTTGTGTCATCCTGCCCTTCCAGAAGTGGTGGAGGGTCTGCCCTTGGCACCTCAGGTTGTAGGAAGGGCAATTCTACCTGGAGAGCCTCTGAGGAGAAATCGAGTCTGGATGGTACCCACAGACCACTAGGGCAGCACGAGCTACAGAGCAAACACTGGGCATCTCAGTTGATTTCTATCATCTTTTATTACACAAAATAAAATTCCATCTATGTTGAACATTCATTCATACTTTCTATAAATTTGGCTTTTAAAAAATCCCCAGGGGTGCAGTCCCATAGCTTCTTAGATTTTCCTGCTGATAACATCACTCTTCAACGGCAGTCAGGTCCTCTCAAAGCACAAATGTTGATGCGGCGACTGGCCTTGAGCCGCCCCACACGGTA
>NW_011476424.1:9390-13520 GCF_000754665.1 Bison bison bison | reverse complement strand
ACCATGGCTTCTCAGCCTCGGCCTCAGCAGGCACTTCGACCCCATAGGCTTGTAGGGCCAGGTGGATTACTGCCACGGCTATGTGCTGAGCCCGGAAGCGGAGGCACAGCCCCCCGTGGTAGCTGTCCTGTAGCAAGGCCCAGGCGGTGATGGAGACTGGGGTCCGCTGCCAGCTGTAACGGTTCAGCCAGTTCTTGAGCGAGACCAGGTAGTGGAGCAGGTACTGTAAAGACACGCCAGTCAGCTGCCCCCCACCATCACCTGCTTCCTTAACTGGGAGTCTGCAGGCCCTCCCCCTGCTGGCCTCTCTCTCCTAAATTGCCACGGTGTGTATACATCACAGATCAGATGTCGTCTCCCTGCCACCAGGTCCACCTCCACCAACCCTCGCCCCAGGTCCCCACGGGTTCGCCCTCTCTTGTCCTCTGAACCCAGCTCCTGAAACCTGCCTGGGCCTTTCTATCAACATGGCCCTGCTCTGGACACCATCAGCAATTATTCTGCTCCTCCCCTTGGCCCAGCCCAAACATAAAGCTTCAGAAACAGCAGCCTGATCTGCAGAACAGACCACAGCCCCCACGGGCCAGCCAGAGACAGGACATCAGGGGAGCTCAAGTCTCTGAACATCCTCCAGCTTGACTGTCAGCTCCTATTCTGCTTGAACACATGCTCTCCTTGAGCCCACGGGGAGGGGAGCCCTGCACTGCGCACCGACACAAACCACGACTGCTGAGCATCTCCACCATGGGTTCTGGGATTAGGGAGGTGGTGCGTGGAAGACATGGTAACAGGGGCAATAGGAAGGCCTCCATGGTGACCAAGTTGTTGTTTCATATGTTAACCAAGGCAGTGGCCACCAGTACATGTGACAAGCAAGCAACACCCAGAACTTGGGCAGGGGTGCTGTATCAGTGCCCACACCCTGACTGTTATCTTGTATTTATTCGAGTTTTGCAAAATGCCATTTGGGGAGGCTGGGCTATTTCCTCTGACTCCTTCTAAATCTACAACTCACTTGACAAAAATTCCAATGGGAAACAGACAAAATCACAGTGCAGAGGCCCACATCACAGTGCCTCCCCCTTCTCTCTGCAGTCCACCCACAAATTACCCACATGAGGCCTCAGGCCCTCAAAGGAGTCTGCTGCAGGGCTACTTTCTGTGATAGCTCTGCTGTTGGGAGGAATGTGTTCCTAGCAGTGAAGTCAGTGACATGGCTTTTCTTAGGGTTTTTCTGCACAGATGAGCTGCGTGTGAGCTGTGAGGCGGAGTAGCAACTCCCAGGAACAGACACTCCAGCAGGTCATGAAACCAGCCTTACCTCCGCTTTTGTGGGTCAGTGAACACACAACTTATATGGGTCTGGGGACAGACACAGGCTTCAGAGGGCACATGGATCCCAGCTTTCAGCCACAGCCGAGTGGGCAGAAAGGCAGAAGCTGAAATCAGAGCTGCCTGAGAACCCTGGGAGTGGGGATGAGACAGGCCACCCGAGCGTCACTGTGCCTCCTCGGGGCCCCATGTGGCTCCAGGCTCAGGTGACTGCACTTTCCGGATAAAGAGCAAAGACTTTCATGCCGCTGGGAACCATAAGTGACTGCTGCCCTTCTACCAACCCCCGCCACACGTACCTTGTGTGGGTGCTGGAAGGAGACCTGGAAACGCAGGACCCGCAGCACGAGCAGTTCGCACTGTACGATGCTGTCCCGGATCTCCCAGAAGCGCGAGTCCAGCTCCAAGGGGTCACTGCCCGGGTGGAAGTACCTGAACAGAGAAACAACATGGCTGGCAATAGAAGGGGGTGCCCCCAGGAGCCCCATCATGGGGCGTCCAGATACACACACCAGAGCTCTTCTGCCATCGACGAGCATAGGGTCCACCTACATGTCTGCATAGGGGATAAAAACAGGAACCAGGGAGGAAAGAAGCTGCCTCCAGTGTCAGCCCCAGTGGCTGTGCCATGGCACTCAGCAAGACATGGGCTCTTTGCACCGGGGGTGGCAATGCCCATGGCACTCAGTCTGGGCTCAGGGAAAGTACTTAAACACAGGGATGATACACACTCAGAAACATAAAAGTATTTCAGCTATTTCCCAGATTGTCTTTCTTTCATTCCAGATCTTTCTGTCCTTGTGTACACCTTATTTGTCTACAAGACTCCCACCTACGCAAGATCACTAAGATGTACGGGAACAGGATTTACACTCGAGTGATCAGAACTCTCAGCCACTGAGTCATCATTCCCAGCTCCCCTCTAGTCTTCTGAGCTCCCCACAGAACCCACCTGGGTGCCCACATCCAATTAGTGAGCCCTACAACTTCCCCTCGTGCCCACCCGGCCTCCCTGCTGGGCCCTGGCAATTACAAGTGGACTCCAGCTGCACCCCCTGCAGTGCTCTCTCTGTTTTTTTCTCCTAGTCATTCTCAGTACATCGTGAACCTGTCATGTTTATGGGGTGGGGAGTGCTTTTCCATTAACTGTTTATTAAAAGAGAAGCAGCACAAAATAGCTTTCTTCCTTAAGATTACAGAGTTCCTAGAAGGGCTATGATGCACTGCTAGTCAGTAACTTTCCAGAAACTGCTTTCTTCCAGACCCACTGGGCCTTGGCGCAGCCCATCCAGCTGGCTGGACCCCCACGTTCTTCCCTAACAGGAACATGGCTACTCAGGCCCAGGGCTGTGAGAGACACTCTTGGGAGACTCTGACCATCTAAATAGGACAACGGCCCCAGAACCCAATTGCTTTGATCTGTCCTGTCCAAGACACCTTGAGAATCTTCTTTGGTGCCCCTCTGCAAGCTTCCTCTGCTCTAGCCTGTGACAGCCTCTTTCCACCCCTCTCTGTACACCATCAGGCCTCTGAGGTTTCCCCCAAATCTGGCCCCAGTTGCTGCTGCACAGGTTCCCCTAGACTTCTGACACTGCACTGACTTCTGCCTCTGCTGCTGGAGCTCCTGGCCCCAGTTCAAGGCCACCCAGGTGCCTCCTTCTGAATTTGACTGCTGGCACCTGGGAGACACTGGAAGCCGCTACCTGTTGGAAACATTGATGATGTCACGCGTGCGCAGATGTTGTTCCTCCACTTTGCCGGCCAAGTAAAGGGAAGACATGGCCACCAAGTAGGGATCGTAGGCATCCAGGTTGATCTCGCAGAAGAATTTATGGTAAATGGTACAGGCGGTGGCGATGGGGATGGACCGCATCCCTAGCTTGACACCTACCAAGAGAAAACACGCAGGGGAGAGCTTCATCCAGAGCTCACCCCCTGTGAAGTGTGAGGTGTGCCACTGAGTTGGGCACTGAGGGTACACACGCCTGCTCAGACACCACCGAGAGCCCAGGGCCCAGCTGACAGGGGATGCCGATCCTTCCACGGGGTCCTTGACCTGAGGAATTTAGAGGCAGGCTTGTCAGACTCTGACAGGCTAATGAGCCCCTGGAGGTCACACTCAAGTGCAGCCTTCCCTTCATAGCTCTGCAGGTTCCTCATGTCTCCCAAGCCCCCAAGGCTTCAAACTTCTCCCCGATCTGTTCCTGGCATATCCCTTTCTGCACATCTTGAAAGCATCAGCTGTGTGTCTGTTTCCACGTGAGGAAGCATTTAACTAGAGGTCACTCCCACCTCTGCAGCTCGTAACCAAAACCCTGCCAAGGTGACAAGAGGAAAAAAGGTCTCTGAGTGCCACACAGATGCCACAGATTCTGATGCACTAGGGTACTAGTCCACAGGGTCAGAAAAGGCAAGCAAAGGAAGCAGGGTGACTGCTAAAGGCAACCACAGGCCGAGCAGGAGAAAAGCAACATCAATGGCCACAGCCAGGCTTGAGGAAAGAAGAGCAAGATACTGAAAAGGGAACAGAAAGAACTCAAAAACTGGAGCATGATAGTTTGATTTAGGCCTTAAAAGCCCTAAATCCCTCAGAAAGCTACTAATGAAATCACTGCACTGGGTCACAGAACTAAAACAAATTCACAATGACCAGGGGAAGGTTAACTTGACACCCCACAGACTGAGGGAAGGTGGAGAATCACCAATGATCATTAAAATTGTGTTCAACATCCTCTACCTAAAAAGATGTATTAGTTCCCTTGAGCTGCTGGAACAAATTACCATAAACAAATTGGCTA
>NW_011476424.1:7776-9201 GCF_000754665.1 Bison bison bison | reverse complement strand
TCCAGCTTCAAAGCCAGCAGTGCAGCATCTTCTAACTGTGCTTCCATCATCACATGGCCTTTTCCTCTGCCGTCTACTTCTCCTGCCTCTATATCTAAGGATGGGTTTGATTATATCAGGTGCAGCAGATCATCTAAAACAGTTCCCTGACATCAAGATGCTTAATCCCACCTGCAAAATCTCTTTCGCTACATGAGGTTAACGGTCCCAGGTTCTGGGGATTAGGATGGGGCAATCTGTGGACCAGTATTCAGCCTCACACAGAGAGAGCAAGGGCATATGCAAAACATGAGAGGAAGGACATATGCAAACATTTTAGCATTAGCTTTCAGCATTTAGCACTTAGTAAAACCTAAGCATGTCAAGGTTTAAACTTGACTTTAGACAGTGAAGTTCTATGCAGACAGTTCCTACATGGGACCCATCATTCTCAGAGATGTCAGATGAGGTGGTATTGCTACATGTGAGCCTCCAAGGGTAGCATGTTTTCCTGGTTTACACAGACCTTCCAAGCATATATGTGGCATATATGAGGGGCCACTGCCATCCTTCTTTATACACTTTTCAAAACGTTTTGAAAATTAAATGTACACACCACTGGGATTAATGGTCCTAAACTATTTCTCCAGAGTCCACTTAGGTTGACTTGAAAGTAGACTCACTCAAACCGCTCTTCCCCAGAGTGTACATAAAGTAACAAAGATTGGAAACTATGTAGCATTTTTGACAGAGAAACAATGTTTCTATGGAAATGTAACTGGCTTCCTCCCCTGTTGGGAATAGCGGCGCTCAACACGACAGTGGACGCCGAGTCAGGGTTGCTGCTGCTGCTGCTGCTAAGTCGCTTCAGTCGTGTCCGACTCTGTGCGACCCCATAGACGGCAGCCCACCAGGCTCCCCCATCCCTGGGATTCTCCAGGCAAGAATACTGGAGTGGGTTGCCAGTTGGAAACACTTAAACCCCTCTTCCACAGGGTGTACACAAAGTAACCAAGATCGGAAACAGCCTAGCATTTTTGACAGAGAAACAATTTTCGCAAGGAAATACAACTGGCTTCCTAGCCTCAGCCTTGGGAGCAGGGGTGCCCAACAAGACAGGGGACACCGTGTCAGGGTTCAGAACGGAGGGTGTGCCTTGGGTCCTCGCTGTGACGGGACCTGTCAGGAGCGCCACCAATGGCATGTTCCAGAAGGTTCCATGTGACCAAGTGCCCGCGTACCCTTATGCTGGGAGACAGGTGTGTCGGAAGGCACCTCCTAAGCTAGGGCCAGTCCCTTGCCACATCCTCCCTGGGGCCTAGGTGCCAGTCGTGAAACGGCCAAAAGCCCAGGAGGCAGGGCGTGGCGTCAAGGCTGAGGCCAGAACCCACAGGCCTAGCCTCCGCTAGGGCAGGGTAGGCCCGGTCTCTGCCTTCCATTCAGCCA
>NW_011476424.1:5657-7213 GCF_000754665.1 Bison bison bison | reverse complement strand
CCTGTCAGGCGTCTGTCAGGCGACTGTCGCGCTCCCCGCCCCTCAGCCTGGACTCCGGACGTCATCCCGCGCCGCCTCAGGAGGCGTAGGCCCCGCCCCCGGAGACTCACACTCCGCCCCTGGGAGCCCACAGGCGGACTCGGGGAACCCGGGAGGCTACGTCCTCCAATCGCGCAGGGAGGTTACTACAGTCCTAGGGCCAGGGTGCAAAAACAACTGCCCTAACGCCTGAGCGACAAGTTCCTACGGTGTCGCTCCGGGCTGATGGCCCAGTGTGGGGCCGAGGCGGCGCTTACCAGAGCTCACAACAGTGTCTCCCACCTGGACAAGACGTGGGGTTCAATCTCAGTGTTCCTAAAACCCAAATCCGGCTTTGCCAGAGTTTCCCAGACCTACAGATGACCCCCGAAGGAAGCGCTGTGCACAAAATGAGGACAGTTAGTAGGGCTGTTTGTATCAGGCTTTTCCAGGGGCCCAGCATCCCTGGGGGACCTGCTTGTGGCTCTCATTTCCAGCCTGGCAGCAAGAGAGGAGCTTAAATGTTTGCTCAATGAGTGTTAATTGAATATCCAGTTCCTAGTGCAATCCCATACTTCGTGTCTTCCACAAGTAGGAAATTCTGCATCAGGCATTAGGGATGTACAACCCCAAAGGGACCCCCAAGCTACTGATAGACAGTGCACTCTGGTCATTCTGATACAGCCAGACAGTTCCTATAATTTGAGAGAGTTTGGAAGGTTGAGAGGAAAAAGCCACCTTAAGGCCAACCTTTATCTTCTTTAGCCCCTCCCTAGTCAGTTTCCCCGACCTGGTCCTCTCTACACCAGCTGGCTTGGTTTCCTGGCACTGCTATAATAAATGACCAGAAAAGTAGGTGACTTAAAACATTAGAACTTTAAATCAAGGTGTCAACAGGGCCATACTCCCTCCAGAGGCTCTATAGCAGCATCCTTCCTTGTCTCCCAGCTTCCGGTGGCCCCAGATATTCCTTGGCTTGTAGCCGCATCATTCCAGTGTCTGCCTCTGTTGTCACATGGCCTCTTCCCTTGTGTCTGTCTCTTTTTTCTGCCCTATTTGTCATTGCATTTATGGACTAATCCAGGATGGTAGCAACTTGCAGTCTTTAATCACATCTGCACATCAGCATAGATCCTTTTGCCAAATAAGACCACATGCACACGGTTCCAGGGATGAGAACACGGACACATCTCTGGTGGGAGTGGGGTGGCTACCATTGCCCATGACAGCAGCCACCAAAGTGAGTTTTTTGCAGGTCAAGACTAAGGGGACCCTGCCTGGCTTAACAGCCTCCAGGGCCCCTTCACCTCAGGAGAAAGCCCAAGACCTTGCCTGACCTTCTAGTCCTGGAGAAGTCATCCTGCTAACTGGTGACTCGTGGCAAAGGCCTTGGGCAGCTCCCTGAAGGTTATGGTCTCTCTGCCAAGTGAAGGAACTGCTCCCCACATTTTCTCCCTGGCTCCCTCTGTCCAAGGCAAGGGGCAGGCCCTCTGGGCTGATTACCTCTGAGTGTGCGTGTGTGTGCATGCTTGTGAAAG
>NW_011476424.1:4593-5261 GCF_000754665.1 Bison bison bison | reverse complement strand
TCAAGGGAATGACTCAATGAACACATTAATTTTGAAAGCGCTGGGTCACAGGGCACCCTCCTGGCAGGCCGCCTAGGTGCAGCGGTTGATAAGTGAATCATTCACAAGCCACCAATTGGAGCCAGCCAACCTCGGGGTAGCATTTCTTCTCTCACAGCAAGCCACATCCGCTATCGAGGCACTCCCTGCCTTGTCCCCCCTCATTCTGCCCCCCGACCTCACCTGGGGATCACCTCCAGGCCCCGCAGAGAGAAGATGGTCAATAAAGGCAGGGTAGACATCATCTCAGAAGAGGACTCTGTGATATTTGCCAAGACTCCTTATCTACCCCTGACCATGCTCCGTGACCCCAAGGGAGCCGCAGCCTCCTCACAAGGGGGCTGTCCACTAATGAGCGAGTGAGGGGGTCACACTGAAGCTCAAAAGATGAGGCAGAGGAGGGCAGAGGCGTTTGGGGCACAGAGGAAAGCTGTGCCCGGGCGGGATGTCGGGAAAGCCCACATGCTCTTCAAAGTCAGGGCTCACCTCCAAAGTGCCTGCCCTGCACACCTGCTCCCCAGGGGCCTCCACCCAAGAACCAATCAGTGGAAGCCCTGCCACTTTTCCTTGGAAACTTCTCACTCCACTATCACACTATCACCGTTTCTTCCCTGCCTCCCCTGCCCCCG
>NW_011476424.1:0-1770 GCF_000754665.1 Bison bison bison | reverse complement strand
AATCAGCAGCAGGGCGGGGTGGTGGGGCTCAGTGTCTGTACACATTCCTAGGTAAGCTGTGTGGGAGGTCGGCAGTGACCAGCATGCCAACCCAGGAGCCCAAGGACACCCATTTGGCAGGGTCAGTCTCAGCGCATCTGAGCCCACGACCTCAGGTGTTACACTTTGTGCACCACCCCCATACACCCAGAAAGGGACTCAGAGAAAAGGGCGTCATCACCCACCCTTTTCAGTGGTCAGCCAGAGATATTGTCTTTGCTATTTGTTCACTGAGCAAGGAAATAAAGCCCTCAACTCTCTTGGCAGGCAGTCAGTAGAGATGGTCTAAATTGCTAAATGAAGAAATAGGTGGGGAAAAAGCCAGTTGTCTGGTGATGCACAGGCAAGTATCCGAAGAGTTACAGTATTACGTTGAAGGCAGGCCATTGAAATAGTGACAAAGTGTATCTAGACTGGAAAGGGAAAAATAAAACTACCTCTATGCACAGATAACACAATCTTATATAAAAAAATCCTAAGGAACACACACACACACAAACTACCTAGAGCTAATAAATATTCTACAACTTGGATGGACTATTTATTAGCTCTAGGTAGATTTGTATACTGCTCTTGTATTTCTACACAATACCTATGAACAATCAAAAATGAAATTAAGAGTTCTGTTCATAAGAGCATCAATTGAATAAAATACCCAGCAATAAATATAACAGAAGGAGGGCAAAACTTGTACAACAACATACTACTGAAAGATATTAAAGAAGATCTAAGTAGAAAGACATCTTCTGTTCATATATTAAAAGATTTTAATTGTTTAAATAGTAATATTCTTCAAATTGGTCTACAAATTCAATGCAATCGCTATCTAAATTCCAGTTGGCTTTTTGGCAGAAATTGACAAGCCCATCTTAAAATTCACACCGAAATGCAAAGGACCCAGACTAGCCAACATAATCTTGAAAAAGAACAAAGTTGAAGGACTCACACTTCCTGATTTTAAAACTTACCACAAAGCTACAGGAATCAAGACTATGTAGTACTGACACAAAGGTGGAGATACAGATCCACAAAATAGAAACCCATACTGCTTTGGTTAGCTGATTGTCAACAAGGGTGACACATTCAATGAGGAAAGAATAGTGTCTTCAACAAATGGTGCTGGGACAACAGGATAGTAGCCACATGCAAAAGAATGAAGTTAGACCCCTTCCCCACACCATATAGAAAAATCAACTCAAAATGGATCGTAAATCTAAATGTATTGTAACAGCTGAAACTATAAAACTCTTTTATAAAAAATAGACATAAATATTTGGGGACTTGGATAAGTTCATGGTTTCCTAGATATGATACCAATAAATAACAAGTAGATACATCATCAGTTCAGTTCAGTTCAGTCTCTCTGACTGTTTACAACCCCATGCACTGCAGTACTCCAGGCCTCCCTGTCCATCACCAACTCCTGGAGCTTTCTCAAACTCATGTCCATTGAGTCGGTGATGCCATCCAACCATCTCATCCTCTGTCGTCCCCTTCTCCACCTGCCTTCAATCTTTCCCAGCATCAGAATCTTTTCCAGTGAGTCAGCTCTTCGCATCAGGTGGCCAAAATATTGGAGTTTCAGCTTCAGCATCAGTCCTTCCAATGAATATTCAGGACTGATGTCCTATAGGATGGACTGGTTTGATCTCCTTTCAGTCCAAGGGACTCTCAAAAGTCTTCTCCAACGCCACAGTTCAAAAGCATCAATTCTTCAGCACTCAGCTTTCT